>NW_028181199.1:0-72021 GCF_964211825.1 Aythya ferina | reverse complement strand
AAACGTCAAAAACACCCCAAACAAGAACGGCATCACCCCAAAACTGGAAGAAAATCCCCCAAAACCATAGATCCACCCCAAAACACCCAACACCTACCTGATGTTCTCCAAAACCCACAATTTACCCTTTTCAAACACGATGACCAACGAGAACCCAACAAAACCAAACAGAGACCCCAAAAAACGTCAAAAACACCCCAAAAAATATCGGCATCACCCCCAAAACTGAAGAAAATACGCCAAAACCATAGATCCACCCCAAAACCACCCGAAACCTAACTGATGTTCTCCAAAACCCACAACTTACCCTTTTCCAATATGATGACCAACGAGAACCCAACAAAACCCAACAGACACCCAAAAAACGTCAAAAACACCCTAAACAAGAACGGCATCACACCCAAAACTGGAAGAAAATCCCCCAAACCATAGATCCACCCAAAACCACCCTAAACCTACCTGATGTTCTCCAAAACCAACAATTTACAATTTTCCAACACGATGACCAACGAGAACAAAACAAAACCCAACAGAGACCCCAAAAAACGTCAAAAACACCCCAAACAAGAACGGCATCACCCCAAAACTGGAAGAAAATCCCCCAAAACAATAGATCCACCCCAAAAACACCCAACACCTACCTGATGTTCTCCAAAACACACAATCCACTCCTATTTAATATAATGACAAACAAGAACCCAAAAAAACCTAATGGAGACCCCAAAACACGTCAAAAACACCCCAACAAATATCGGCATCACCCCCAAAACTGGAAGAAAATACACCAAAACAATAGATCCACCCCAAAACCACCCTAAACCTAACTGATGTTCTCCAAAACCCACAATTTACACTTTTCCACCATGATGACCAACGAGAACCCAACAAAACCCAACAAAGACCCCAAAACACGTCAAAAACACCCCAAAAAAGAACAGGATCACGCCAAAAAATAGAAGAAAACCCCAAATACCATAGATACACCCCAAGGACACCCTAAACCTACCTGATGTTCTCCTAATCCCAAAGCACACTCCCAACCACCATAAAACACATTAGGAATTCAACGAAACGCAACGGAAACCCCAAAACACTTCAAAATCACCCGAAGAAACAAGAGGATCACTCTCCCAAAAAGAAGAAAACCCCAAATACCATGAAATCCACGCGAAAAGTCCCCCTAAACCTACCTGAAGTTCTCCAAAACCCACAATTTACACTTTTACAACACGATGACCATGGAAAACCAAATGAAACACATTGGAGACCCCAAAACACGTCAAAAACAACACAAAAAGTCCAGGATCATCCCCCCCCCCCCCCAAAAAAAAAAAAAAAAAAAAAAACTGAGTACCATAGATCCACCCCAAAACCACCCTACACCTACCTGATGTTCTCCAAAACCCACAATTTACCCTTTTCCAACACGATGACCAACGAGAACCCAACTAAACCCAACAGAGACCCCAAAAAACGTCAAAAACACCCCAAACAAGAACGGCATCACCCCAGAACTCGAAGAAAATCCGCCAAAACCATAGATCCACCCCAAAACCACCCTAAACCTACCTGATGTTCTCCAAAACCAACAATTTACACTTTTCCAACACGATGACCAACGAGAACCCAACTAAACCCAACAGAGACCCAAAAAACGTCAAAAACACCCCAAACAAGAACGGCATCACCCCCAAAACTGGAAGAAAATCCCCCAAAACCATAGATCCACCCCAAAAACACCCTAAACCTACCTGATGTTCTCCAAAACCCACAATTTACCCTTTTCCAACACGATGACCAACGAGAACCCAACAAAACCAAACAGAGACCCCAAAAAACGTCAAAAACACCCCAAAAAATATCGGCATCACCCCCAAAACTGGAAGAAAATACGCCAAAACCATAGATCTACCCCAAAACCACCCTAAACCTACCTGATGTTCTCCAAAACCCACAACTTACCCTTTTCCAATATGATGACCAACGAGAACCCAACAAAACCCAACAGAGACCCCAAAAAAAGTCAAAAACACCCTAAAAAAGAACGGCATCACCCCCAAAACTCGAAGAAAATCCGCCAAAACCATAGATCCACCCCAAAACCACCCAAAACCTACCTGATGTTCTCCAAACCCACAATCCCTCCTATTTAACATAATGACAAACAAGAACACAACAATACCTAATGGAGACCCCAAAACACGTCAAAAACACCCCAAAAAATATCGGTATCACCCCCAAAACTGGAAGAAAATACACCAAAACCATAGATCCACCGCAAAGCCTCCCTAAACCTACCTGATGTTCTCCAAAATCCACAATTTACCATTTTCCACCATGATGACCAACGAGAACACAACAAAACCTAACAGAGACCCCAAAACACGTCAAAAACAACACAAAAAGTACAGGATCATCCCCCCCCCACAAAAAAAAAAAAAAAACTGAGTACCATATATCCACCCCAAAACCACCCAACACCTACCTGATGTTCTCCAAACCCACAATTTACCCTTTTCCAACACGATGACCACCGAGAACCCAACAAAACCAAACAGAGACCCCAAAAAACGTCAAAAACACCCCAAACAAGAACGGCATCACCCCCAAAACTCGAAGAAAATCCGCCAAAACCATAGATCCACCCCAAAACGACCCTAAACCTACCTGATCTTCTCCAAAACCCACAATCCACTCCTATTTAACATAATGACAAACAAGAACACAACAAAACCTAATGGAGACCCCAAAACACGTCAAAAACACCCAACAAATATCGGCATCACCCCCAAAACTGGAAGAAAATCTGCCAAAACCATAGATCCACCCCAAAACCACCCTAAACCTACCTGATGTTCTCCAAAACCAACAATTTACAATTTTCCAACACGATGACCAACGAGAACACAACAAAACCCAACAGAGACCCCAAAAAACGTCAAAAACACCCCAAACAAGAACGGCATCACCCCCAAAACTGGAAGAAAATCCCCCAAAACAATAGATCCACCCCAAAACCACCCAACACCTACCTGATGTTCTCCAAAACACACAATCCACTCCTATTTAACATAATGACAACAAGAAACAAAAAAACCTAATGGAGACCCCAAAACACGTCAAAAACACCCCAAAAAATATCGGCATCACACCCAAAACTGGAAGAAAATCCCCCAAAACCATAGATCCACCCCAAAACCACCCTAAACCTACCTGATGTTCTCCAAAACCCACAATCCACACCTATTTAACATAATGACCAACAAGAACCCAACAAAACCGAATGGAGACCCCAAAACACGTCAAAAACACCCCAAAAAATATCGGCATCGCCCCCAAAACTGGAAGAAAATACACCAAAACCATAGATCCACCCCAAAACCACCCTAAACCTTCCTGATGTTCTCCAAAACCTACAATTTACACTTTTCCACCATGATGACCAACGAGAACCCAACAAAACCCAACAAAGACCCCAAAACACGTCAAAAACACCCCAAAAAAGAACAGGATCACGCCAAAAAATAGAAGAAAACCCCAAATACCATAGATACACCCCAAGGACACCCTAAACCTACCTGATGTTCTCCTAATCCCAAAGCACACTCCCAACCACCATAAAACACATTAGGAATTCAACGAAACGCAACGGAAACCCCAAAACACTTCAAAATCACCCGAAGAAACAAGAGGATCACTCCCCCAAAAAGAAGAAAACCCCAAATACCATGAATCCACGTGAAAACTCCCCCTAAACCTACCTGAAGTTCTCCAAAACCCACAATTTACACTTTTACAACACGATGACCATGGAAAACCAAATGAAACACATTGGAGACCCCAAAACACGTCAAAAACAACACAAAAAGTCCAGGATCATCGCCCCCCTACCAAAAAAAAAAAAAAAAAACTGAGTACCATATATCCACCCCAAAACCACCCTAAACCTACCTGATGTTCTACAAAACCCACAATTTTACACTTTACAACCATGATGACAAACGAGAACCCAACAAAAACAAACAGAGACCCCAAAACCTTAAAAAACAGCCCAAACAAAAATGGCATCACCCCCAAAACTGGAAGAAAATCCGCCAAAACCATAGATCCACCCCAAAACCACCCTACACCTACCTTATCTTCTCCAAAACCCACAATTTACCATTTCCAACACGATGACCAACGAGAACCCAACAGAACCCAACAGAGACCCCAAAAAACTTCAAAAACACCCCAAACAAGAACGGCATCACCCCCAAAACTGGAAGAAAATCCGCCAAAACCATAGATCCACCCCAAAACCACCCTAAACCTACCTGATGTTCTCCAAAACCCACAATTTACACTTTTCCCACTATGATGACCAACAAGAACACAACAAAACCCAACAGAGACGCCAAAAAACGTCAAAAAGCACCCCAAACAAGAACGGCATCACCACCAAAACTGGAAGAAAATCCCCCAAAACCATAGATCCACCCCAAAACCACCCTAAACCTACCTGATGTTCTCCAAAACCCAAAATCCACACCTATTTAACATAATGACCAACAAGAACACAATAAAACCTAATGGAGACCCCAAAACACGTCAAAAACACCCCCAAAATATCGGTATCACCCCCAAAACTGGAAGAAAATACGCCAAAACCATAGATCCACCCCAAAACCACCCTAAACCTACCTGATGTTCTCCAAAACCCACAATTTACCCTTTTCCAACACGATGACCAACGAGAACCCAACAAAACCCAACAGAGACCCCAAAAAACGTCAAAACACCCCAAACAAGAACGGCATCACCCCCAGAACTCGAAGAAATCGCCAAAACCATAGATCCACCCCAAAACCACCCAACACCTACCTGATGTTCTCCAAAACCCACAATTTACCCTTTTCCAACATGATGACCAACGAGAACCCAACTAAACCAACAGAGACCCCAAAAACGTCAAAAACACCCCAAACAAGAACGGCATCACCCCAAAAACTCGAAGAAAATCCGCCAAAACCATAGATCCACCCCAAAACCACCCTAAACCTACCTGATCTTCTCCAAAACCCACAATCCACTCCTATTTAACATAATGACAAACAAGAACACAACAAAACCTAATGGAGACCCCAAAACACGTCAAAATAACCCAAAAAATATCGGCATCACCCCAAAACTGGAAGAAATAGGCCAAAACTATAGATCCACCCCAAAACCACCCGAAACCTAACTGATGTCCTCCAAAACCCACAATTTACACTTTTCCAATATGATGACCAACGAGAACACAACAAAACCCAACGGAGACCCCAAAAAACGTCAAAAACACCCCAAACAAGAACGGCATCACCCCCAAAACTGGAAGAAAATCCGCCAAAACCATAGATCCACCCCAAAACCACCCTAAACCTACCTGATGTTCTCCAAAACCCACAATTTACCCTTTTCCACTATGATGACCAACGAGAACACAACAAAACCCAACAGAGACCCCAAAACACGTCAAAAACACCCCAAAAAATATCGGCATCACCCGCAAAACTGGAAGAAAATCCCCCAAAACCATAGATCCACCCAAAAACACCCAACACCTACCTGATGTTCTCCAAAACCCACAATTTACACTTTTCCACTATGATGACCAACGAGAACCCAACAAAACCCAACAGAGACCCAAAAAACGTCAAAACACCCTAAACAAGAACGGCATCACCCCCAAAACTCGAAGAAAATCCCCCAAAACCATAGATCCACCCCAAAACCACCCTAAAACCTTCCTGATGTTCTCCAAAACCCACAATTTACACTTTTCCACCATGATGACCAACGAGAACCCAACAAAACCCAACAAAGACCCCAAAACACGTCAAAAACACCCCAAAAAAGAACAGGATCACGCCAAAAAATAGAAGAAAACCCTAAATACCATAGATCCACCCCAAAACCACCCTAAACCTACCTGATGTTCTCCTAATCCCAAAGCACACTCCCAACCACCATAAAACACATTAGGAATTCAACGAAACGCAACGGAAACCCCAAAACACTTCAAAATCACCCGAAGAAACAAGAGGATCACTCCCCCAAAAAGAAGAAAACCCCAAATACCATGAATCCACGTGAAACTCCCCCTAAACCTACCTGAAGTTCTCCAAAACCCACAATTTACACTTTTACAACACGATGACCATGGAAAACCAAATGAAACACATTGGAGACCCCAAAACACGTCAAAAACAACACAAAAAGTCCAGGATCATCGCCCCCCTACCAAAAAAAAAAAAAAAACTGAGTACCATATATCCACCCCAAAACCACCCTAAACCTACCTGATGTTCTACAAAACCCACAATTTACACTTTACAACCATGATGACAAACGAGAACCCAACAAAAACAAACAGAGACCCCAAAACCTTAAAAAACAGCCCAAACAAAAATGGCATCACCCCCAAAACTGGAAGAAAATCCGCCAAAACCATAGATCCACCCCAAAACCACCCTACACCTACCTTATCTTCTCCAAAACCCACAATTTACCATTTCCCAAACACGATGACCAACGAGAACCCAACAGAAACCCAACAGAGACCCCAAAAAACTTCAAAAACACCCCAAACAAGAACGGCATCACCCCCAAAACTGGAAGAAAATCCGCCAAAACCATAGATCCACCCCAAAACCAACCTAACCTACCTGATGTTCTCCAAAACCCACAATTTACACTTTTCCACTATGATGACCAACAAGAACACAACAAAACCCAACAGAGACGCCAAAAAACGTCAAAAGCACCCCAAACAAGAACGGCATCACCACCAAAACTGAAGAAAATCCCCCAAAACCATAGATCCACCCCAAAACCACCCTAAACCTACCTGATGTTCTCCAAAACCCAAAATACACACCTATTTAACATAATGACCAACAAGAACACAATAAAACCTAATGGAGACCCCAAAACACGTCAAAAACACCCCCAAAAATATCGGTATCACCCCCAAAACTGGAAGAAAATACGCCAAAACCATAGATCCACCCAAAACCACCCTAAACCTACCTGATGTTCTCCAAAACCCACAATTTACCCTTTTCCAACACGATGACCAACGAGAACCCAACAAAACCCAACAGAGACCCCAAAAAACGTCAAAAACACCCCAAACAAGAACGGCATCACCCCCAGAACTCGAAGAAAAAACCCCAAAACCATAGATCCACCCCAAAACCACCCAACACCTACCTGATGTTCTCCAAAACCCACAATTTACCCTTTTCCAACATGATGACCAACGAGAACCCAACTAAACCCAACAGAGACCCCAAAAAACGTCAAAAACACCCCAAACAAGAACGGCATCACCCCAAAAACTCGAAGAAAATCCGCCAAAACCATAGATCCACCCCAAAACCACCCTAAACCTACCTGATCTTCTCCAAAACCCACAATCCACTCCTATTTAACATAATGACAAACAAGAACACAACAAAACCTAATGGAGACCCCAAAACACGTCAAAATAACCCAAAAAATATCGGCATCACCCCCAAAACTGGAAGAAAATAGGCCAAAACTATAGATCCACCCCAAAACACCCGAAACCTAACTGATGTCCTCCAAAACCCACAATTTACACTTTTCCAATATGATGACCAACGAGAACACAACAAAACCCAACAGAGACCCCAAAACACGTCAAAAACACCCCAAAAAATATCGGCATCACCCGCAAAACTGGAAGAAAATCCCCCAAAACCATAGATCCACCCCAAAAACACCCAACACCTACCTGATGTTCTCCAAAACCCACAATTTACACTTTTCCACCATGATGACCAACGAGAACCCAACAAAACCCAACAAAGACCCCAAAACACGTCAAAAACACCCCAAAAAAGAACAGGATCACGCCAAAAAATAGAAGAAAACCCTAATACCATAGATCCACCCCAAAACCACCCTAAACCTACCTGATGTTCTCCTAATCCCAAAGCACACTCCCAACCACCATAAAACACATTAGGAATTCAACGAAACGCAACGGAAACCCCAAAACACTTCAAAATCACCCGAAGAAACAAGAGGATCACTCCCCCAAAAAGAAGAAAACCCCAAATACCATGAATCCACGTGAAAACTCCCCCTAAACCTACCTGAAGTTCTCCAAAACCCACAATTTACCCTTTTCCAACATGATGACCAACGAGAACACAACAAAACCCAACAGACACCCCAAAACACGTCAAAAACAACACAAAAACTCCAGGATCATCCCCCCCCCCCCCCAATAAAAAAAAAAAAACTGAGTACCATATATCCACCCCAAAACCACCCTAAACCTACCTGATGTTCTACAAAACCCACAATTTACACTTTTCCAATATGATGACCAACGAGAACCCAACAAAACCAAACAGAGACCCCAAAAACCTTAAAAAACACCCCAAACAAAAATGGCATCACCCCCCAAAACTGGAAGAAAATCCGCCAAAACCATAGATCCACCCCAAAACCACCCTAAACCTACCTGATGTTCTCCAAAACCCACAATCCACACCTATTTAACATAATGACCAACAAGAACACAACAAAACCTAATGGAGACCCCAAAACACGTCAAAAACACCCCAAAAAATATCGGCATCACCCCCAAAACTGGAAGAAAATCCACCAAAACCATAGATCCACCCCAAAACCACCCAACACCTACCTGATGTTCTCCAAAACCCACAATTTACCCTTTTCCACCATGACGACCAACGAGAACCCAACAAAACCCAACAAAGACCCCAAAACACGTCAAAAACACCCCAAACAAGAACGGCATCACCCCCAAAACTGGAAGAAAATCCGTCAAAAGCATTGATCCACCCCAAAACCACCCTAAACCTACCTGATGTTCTCCAAAACCAACAATTTACACTTTTCCAACACGATGACCAACGAGAACCCAACTAAACCCAACAGAGACCCCAAAAAACGTCAAAAACACCCCAAACAAGAACGGCATCACCCCCAAAACTGGAAGAAAATCCCCCAAAACCATAGATCCACCCCAAAAACACCCAACACCTACCTGATGTTCTCCAAAACCCACAATTTACCCTTTTCCAACACGATGACCAACGAGAACCCAACAAAACCAAACAGAGACCCCAAAAAACGTCAAAAACACCCCAAAAAATATCGGCATCACCCCCAAAACTGGAAGAAAATACACCAAAACAATAGATCCACCCCAAAACCACCCTAAACCTAACTGATGTTCTCCAAAACCCACAATTTACCCTTTTCCACCATGATAAACAACGAGAACCCAACAAAACCCAACAAAGACCCCAAAACACGTCAAAAACACCCCAAAAAAGAACAGGATCACGCCAAAAAAAATAGAAGAAAACCCCAAATACCCATAGATACACCCCAAGGACACCCTAAACCTACCTGATGTTCTCCTAATCCCAAAGCACACTCCCAACCACCATAAAACACATTAGGAATTCAACGAAACGCAACGGAAACCCCAAAACACTTCAAAATCACCCGAAGAAACAAGAGGATCACTCTCCCAAAAAGAAGAAAACCCAAATACCATGAATCCACGCGAAAAGTCCCCCTAAACCTACCTGAAGTTCTCCAAAACCCACAATTTACACTTTTACAACACGATGACCATGGAAAACCAAATGAAACACATTGGAGACCCCAAAACACGTCAAAAACAACACAAAAAGTCCAGGATCATCCCCCCCCTACCAAAAAAAAAAAAAAAAACTGAGTACCATATATCCACCCCAAAACCACCCTAAACCTACCTGATGTTCTACAAAACCCACAATTTACACTTTTCCACCATGATGACCAACGAGAACCCAACAAAACCAAACAGAGACCCCAAAAACCTTAAAAAACACCCCAAACAAAAATGGCATCACCCCCAAAACTGGAAGAAAATACGCCAAAACCATAGATCCACCCCAAAACCACCAACACCTACCTGATCTTCTCCAAAACCCACAATTTAACCTTTCCAACACGATGACCAACGAGAACCCAACAAAACCCAACAGAGACCCCAAAAAACGTCAAAAACACCCCAAACAAGAACGGCATCACCCCCAAAACTGGAAGAAAATCCGCCAAAACCATAGATCCACCCCAAAACCACCCTAAACCTACCTGATGTTCTCCAAAACCCACAATCCACACCTATTTAACATAATGACCAACAAGAACACAATAAAACCTAATGGAGACCCCAAAACACGTCAAAAACAACACAAAAAGTCCAGGATCATCCCCCCCCCCCAAAAAAAAAAAAAAAAAAAAAAACTGAGTACCATAGATCCACCGCAAAACCACCCTACACCTACCTGATATTCTCCAAAACCCACAATTTACCCTTTTCCAACACGATGACCAACGAGAACCCAACTAAACCCAACAGAGACCCCAAAAAACGTCAAAAACACCCCAAACAAGAACGGCATCACCCCCAGAACTCGAAGAAAATCCGCCAAAACCATAGATCCACCCAAACCACCCAACACCTACCTGATGTTCTCCAAAACCCACAATTTACACTTTTCCAACACGATGACCAACGAGAACCCAACTAAACCCAACAGAGACCAAAAAAAACGTCAATAACACCCCAAACAAGAACGGCATCACCCCCAAAACTCGAAGAAAATCCGCCAAAACCATAGATCCACCCAAACCACCCTAAACCTACCTGATCTTCTCCAAAACCCACAATCCACTCCTATTTAACATAATGACAAACAAGAACACAACAAAACCTAATGGAGACCCCAAAACACGTCAAAAACACCCCAACAAATATCGGCATCACCCCAAAACTGGAAGAAAATAGGCCAAAACTATAGATCCACCCCAAACCACCCTAAACCTAACTGATGTCCTCCAAAACCCACAATTTACACTTTTCCAATATGATGACCAACGAGAACCCAACAAAACCCAACAGAGACCCCAAAAAACGTCAAAAGCACCCCAAACAAGAACGGCATCACCCCCAAAACTCGAAGAAAATCCCCCAAAACCATAGATCCACCCCAAAAACACCCAACACCTACCTGATGTTCTCAAAACCCACAATCCACACCTATTTAACATAATGACAAACAAGAACACAACAAACCTAATGGAGACCCCAAAACACGTCAAAAACACCCCCAAAAATATCGGTATCACCCCCAAAACTGGAAGAAAATACGCCAAAACCATAGATCCACCCCAAAACCACCCTAAACCTACCTGATGTTCTCCAAAACCCACAATTTACCCTTTTCCACCATGATGACCAACGAGAACACAACAAAACCCAACAGAGACCCAAAACACGTCAAAAACAACACAAAAAATACCGGCATCACCCCCAGAACTCGAAGAAAATACGCCAAAACCATAGATCCACCCCAAAACCACCCTACACCTACCTGATGTTCTACAAAACCCACAATTTACCCTTTTCCAACACGATGACCAACGAGAACCCAACTAAACCCAACAGAGACCCCAAAAAACGTCAAAAACACCCCAAACAAGAACGGCATCACCCCCAAACTCGAAGAAAGTCTGCCAAAACCATAGATCCACCCCAAAACCACCCTAAACCTACCTGATGTTCTCCAAAACCCACAATTTACACTTTTCCAACACGATGAATAACGAGAACAAAACAAAACCCAACAGACACCCCAAAAAACGTCAAAAACACCCCAAACAAGAACGGCATCACCCCCAAAACTCGAAGAAAATCTGCCAAAACCATAGATCCACCCAAAACCACCCTAAACCTACCTGATGTTCTCCAAAACCACAATCCACACCTATTTAACATAATGACCAACAAGAACACAACAAAACCTAATGGAGACCCCAAAACACGTCAAAAACACCCCAACAAATATCGGCATCACCCCCAAAACTGGAAGAAAATACGCCAAAACAATAGATCCACCCCAAAACCACCCTAAACCTACCTGATGTTCTCCAAAACCCACAATTTACACTTTTCCACTATGATGACCAACGAGAACCCAACAAAACCCAACAGAGACCCCAAAAAACGTCAAAAACACCCTAAACAAGAATGGCATCACCCCCTAAGCTGGAAGAAAATACGCCAAAACCATAGATCCACCCCAAAACCACCCTAAACCTACCTGATGTTCTCCAAAACACACAATCCACTCCTATTTAACATAATGACAAACAAGAACACAACAAAACCTAATGGAGACCCCAAAACACGTCAAAAACACCCCAACAAATATCGGCATCACCCCCAAAACTGGAAGAAAATACACCAAAACCATAGATCCACGGCAAAACCACCCTAAACCTTCCTAATGTTCTCCAAAACCCACAATTTACCCTTTTCCACCATGATGACCAACGAGAACCCAACAAAACCCAACAAAGACCCCAAAACACGTCAAAAACACCCCAAAAAAGAACAGGATCACGCCAAAAAATAGAAGAAAACCCCAAATACCATAGATCCACCCCAAAACCACCCTAAACCTACCTGATGTTTCTCCTAATCCCAAAGCACACTCCCAACCACCATAAAACACATTAGGAATTCAACGAAACGCAACGGAAACCCCAAAACACTTCAAATCACCCGAAGAAACAAGAGGATCACTCCCCCAAAAAGAAGAAAACCCCAAATACCATGAATCCACGTGAAAACTCCCCCTAAACCTACCTGAAGTTCTCCAAAACCCACAATTTACCCTTTTCCAACATGATGACCAACGAGAACACAACAAAACCCAACAGAGACCCCAAAACACGTCAAAAACACCCCAAAAAATATCGGTATCACCCCCAAAACTGGAAGAAAATCCCCCAAAACCATAGATCCACCCCAAAAACACCCAACACCTACCTGATGTTCTCCAAAACCCACAATTTACCCTTTTCCAACACGATGACCAACGAGAACCCAACAAAACCCAACAGAGACCCCAAAAACTTTAAAAAACACCCCAAACAAAAATGGCATCACCCCCAAAACTGGAAGAAAATACGCCAAAACAATAGATCCACCCCAAAACCACCCTAAACCTACCTGATGTTCTCCAAAACCCACAATTTACACTTTTCCACTATGATGACCAACGAGAACACAACAAAACCCAACAGAGACCCCAAAAAACGTCAAAAACACCCCAAACAAGAAAGGCATCACCCCCAAACTCGAAGAAAATCCGCCAAACCATAGATCCACCCCAAAACCACCCGAAACCTACCTGATGTTCTCCAAAACCCACAATCCACTCCTATTTAACATAATGCCAACAAGAACACAACAAAACCTAATGGAGACCCCAAAACACGTCAAAAACACCCCAAAAAATATCGGTATCACCCCCAAAACTGGAAGAAAATACACCAAAACCATAGATCCACCCCAAAGCCTCCCTAAACCTACCTGATGTTCTCCAAAATCCACAATTTACCATTTTCCACCATGATGACCAACGAGAACACAACAAAACCTAACAGAGACCCCAAAACACGTCAAAAACAACACAAAAAGTCCAGGATCATCCCCCCCCCCCAAAAAAAAAAAATAAAAAATGAGTACCATATATCCACCCCAAAACCACGCAACACCTACCTGATGTTCTCCAAAACCCACAATTTACCCTTTTCCAACACGATGACCAACGAGAACCCAACAAAACCAAACAGAGACCCCAAAAAACGTCAAAAACACCCCAAACAAGAACGGCATCACCCCCAAAACTGGAAGAAAATCCCCCAAAACCATAGATCCACCCCAAAACCACCCTAAACCTACCTGATGTTCTCCAAAACCCACAATCCACACCTATTTAACATGATGACAAACAAGAACCCAACAAAACCTAATGGAGACCCCAAAACACGTCAAAAACACCCCAAAAAATATCGGCATCACCCCAAAACTGGAAGAAAATCTGCCAAAACTATAGATCCACCCCAAAACCACCCTAAACCTACCTGATCTTCTCCAAAACCCACAATCCACTCCTATTTAACATAATGACAAACAAGAACACAACAAAACCTAATGGAGACCCCAAAACACGTCAAAAACACCCCAAAAAATATCGGCATCACCCCCAAAACTGGAAGAAAATCCCCCAAAACCATAGATCCACCCCAAAACCACCCAACACCTACCTGATCTTCTCCAAAACCCACAATTTACCCTTTTCAAACACGATGACCAACGAGAACCCAACTAAACCCAACAGAGACCACAAAAAACGTCAAAAACACCCCAAACAAGAACGGCATCACCCCCAAAACTCGAAGAAAATCCGCCAAAACCATAGATCCACCCCAAGGACACCCTAAAACTACCTGATGTGCTCCAAAACCCACAATCCACACCTATTTAACATAATGACCAACAAGAACCCAACAAAACCTAATGGAGACCCCAAAACACGTCAAAAACACCCCAAAAAATATCGGTATAACCCCCAAAACTGGAAGAAAATACACCAAAATCATAGATCCACCCCAAAACCACCCTAAACCTACCTGATGTTCTCCAAAACCCACAATTTAACCTTTTCCACCATGATGACCAACGAGAACCCAACAAAACCCAACAGACACCCCAAAACACGTCAAAAACAACACAAAAAACTCCAGGATCATCCCCCCCCCACCCAATAAAAAAAAAAAAAAAAAAAAAAAAAAAAAAAAACTGAGTACAATATATCCACCCCAAAACCACCCTAAACCTACCTGATGTTCTACAAAACCCACAATTACACTTTTCCACCATGATGACCAACAAGAACCCAACAAAACCAAACAGAGACCCCAAAAACCTTAAAAAACACCCCAAACAAAAATGGCATCACCCCCAAAACTGGAAGAAAATCCCCCAAAACCATAGATCCACACAAAACCACCCTAAACCTACCTGATGTTCTCCAAAACCCACAATCCACTCCTATTTAACATAATGACAAACAAGAACCCAACAAAACCTAATGGAGACCCCAAAACACGTCAAAAACACCCCAAAAAATATCGGCATCACCCCCAAAACTGGAAGAAAATACACCAAAACCATAGATCCACCCCAAAACCACCCTAAACCTAACTGATGTCCTCCAAACCCACAATTTACCCTTTTCCAACACGATGACCAACGAGAACCCAACAAAACCCAACAGAGACCCCAAAAAACGTCCAAAAACACCCCAAACAAGAACGGCATCACCCCCAAAACTGGAAGAAAATCCGCCAAAACCATAGATCCACCCCAAAACACCAACACCTACCTGATGTTCTCCAAAACCCACAATCCACTCCTATTTAACATAATGACAAACAAGAACCCAACAAAACCTAATGGAGACCCCAAAACACGTCAAAAACACCACAAAAAATATCGGTATCACCCCCAAAACTGGAAGAAAATCCGCCAAAACCATAGATCCAACCCAAAACCACCCTAAACCTACCTGATGTTCTCCAAAACCAACAATTTACACTTTTCCAACACGATGACCAACGAGAACCCAACTAAACCCAACAGAGACCCCAAAAACGTCAAAAACACCCCAAACAAGAACGGCATCACCCCCAAAACTGGAAGAAAATCCCCCAAAACCATAGATCCACCCCAAAAACACCCAACACCTACCTGATGTTCTCCAAAACCCACAATTTACCCTTTTCCAACACGATGACCAACGAGAACCCAACAAAACCCAACAGAGACCCCAAAAAACGTCAAAAACACCCCAAAAAATATCGGCATCAACCCCAAAACTGGAAGAAAATACGCCAAAACAATAGATACACCCCAAAACCACCCTAAACCTACCTGATGTTCTCCAAAACCCACAACTTACACTTTTCCACTATGATGACCAACGAGAACCCAACAAAACCCAACAGACACCCCAAAAAACGTCAAAAACACCCCAAACAAGAACGGCATCACCACCAAAACTGGAAGAAACTCCGCCAAAACCATAGATCCACCCCAAAACCACCCGAAACCTACCTGATCTTCTCCAAAACCCACAATCCACTCCTATTTAACATAATGCCAACAAGAACACAACAAAACCTAATGGAGACCCCAAAACACGTCAAAAACACCCCAAAAAATATCGGTATCACCCCCAAAACTGGAAGAAAATACACCAAAACCATAGATCCACCCCAAAGCCTCCCTAAACCTACCTGATGTTCTCCAAAATCCACAATTTACCATTTTCCACCATGATGACCAACGAGAACACAACAAAACCTAACAGAGACCCCAAAACACGTCAAAAACAACACAAAAAGTCCAGGATCATCCCCCCCCCCAAAAAAAAAAAAAAAAACTGAGTACCATATATCCACCCCAAAATAACCCAACACCTACCTGATGTTCTCCAAAACCCACAATTTACCCTTTTCCAACACGATGACCAACGAGAACCCAACAAAACCAAACAGAGACCCCAAAAAACGTCAAAAACACCCCAAACAAGAACGGCATCACCCCCAAAACTCGAAGAAAATCCGCCAAAACCATAGATCCACCCCAAAACCACCCTAAACCTACCTGATGTTCTCCAAAACCCACAATCCACTCCTATTTAACATAATGACAAACAAGAACACAACAAAACCTAATGGAGACCCCAAAACACGTCAAAAACACCCCAAAAAATATCGGCATCACCCCCAAAACTGGAAGAAAATCCCCCAAAACCATAGATCCACCCCAAAACCACCCTAAACCTACCTGATGTTCTCCAAAACCAACAATTTACACTTTTCCAACACGATGACCAACGAGAACCCAACAAAACCCAACAGAGACGCCAAAAAACGTCAAAAACACCCCAAACAAGAACGGCATCACCCCCAAAACTCGAAGAAAATCCCCCAAAACCATAGATCCACCCCAAAACCACCCTACACCTACCTGATCTTCTCCAAAACCCACAATCCACTCCTATTTAACATAATGACAAACAAGAAAACAACAAAACCTAATGGAGACCCCAAAACACGTCAAAAACACCCCAAAAAATATCGGCATCACCCCCAAAACTGGAAGAAAATCCCCCAAAACCATAGATCCACCCCAAAACCACCCAACACCTACCTGATGTTCTCCAAAACCCACAATTTACCCTTATCCAACACGATGACCAACGAGAACCCAACAAAACCCAACAGAGACCCCAAAAAACGTCAAAAACACCCCAAACAAGAACGGCATCACCCCCAAAACTGGAAGAAAATCCCCCAAAACCATAGATCCACCCCAAAACCACCCTAAACCTACCTGATGTTCTCCAAAACCCACAATTTACCCTTTTCCACCATGATGACCAACGAGAACCCAACAAAACCCAACAGACACCCCAAAACACGTCAAAAACAACACAAAAACTCCAGGATCATCCCCCCCCCACCCAATAAAAAAAAAAAAAAACAAAAAAAAAAAAACTGAGTACCATATATCCACCCCAAAACCACCCTAAACCTACCTGATGTTCTCCAAAACCCACAATTTACCCTTTTCCAACACGATGACCAACGAGAACCCAACAAAACCAAACAGAGACCCCAAAAAACGTCAAAAACACCCCAAAAAATATCGGCATCACCCCCAAAACTGGAAGAAAATACGCCAAAACCATAGATCCACCCCAAAACCACCCTAAACCTACCTGATGTTCTCCAAAACCCACAACTTACCCTTTTCCAATATGATGACCAACGAGAACCCAACAAAACCCAACAGACACCCCAAAAAACGTCAAAAACACCCTAAACAAGAACGGCATCACCCCCAAAACTGGAAGAAAATCCCCAAAAACCATAGATCCACCCCAAAACCACCCGAAACCTACCTGATGATCTCCAAAACCCACAATCCAGACCTATTTAACATAATGACCAACAAGAACCAAACAAAACCTAATGGAGACCCCAAAACACGTCAAAAACACCCCAACAAATATCGGCATCACCCCCAAAACTGGAAGAAAATCCGCCAAAACCATAGATCCACCCCAAAACCACCCTAAACCTACCTGATGTTCTCCAAAACCCACAATTTACCCTTTTCCACCATGATGACCAACGAGAACAAAACAAAACCCAACAGAGACCCCAAAACACGTCAAAAACAACACAAAAAGTCCAGGATCATCCCCCCCCCCCAAAAAAAAAAAAAAAAAAAAAAACTGAGTACCATAGATCCACCCCAAAACCACCCTAAACCTACCTGATGTTCTACAAAACCCACAATTTACACTTTTCCACCATGATGACCAACGAGAACCCAACAAAACCAAACAGAGACCCCAAAAACCTTAAAAAACACCCCAAACAAGAACGGCATCACCACCAAAACTGGAAGAAAATCCCCCAAAACCATAGATCCACCCCAAAAACACCCAACACCTACCTGATGTTCTCCAAAACCCACAATTTACCCTTTTCCAAAACGATGACCAACGAGAACCCAACAAAACCCAACAGAGACCTCAAAAAACGTCAAAAACAACACAAAAAATATCGGCATCACCCCCAAAACTGGAAGAAAATCCGCCAAAACAATAGATCCACCCCAAAACCACCCGAAACCTACCTGATGTTCTCCAAAACCCACAATCCACTCCTATTTAACATAATGACCAACAAGAACACAACAAAACCTAATGGAGACCACAAAACACGTCAAAAACACCCCAAAAAATATCGGTATCACCCCCAAAACTGGAAGAAAATACACCAAAACCATAGATCCACCGCAAAGCCTCCCTAAACCTACCTGATGTTCTCCAAAACCCACAATTTACCCTTTTCCACCATGATGACCAACGAGAACACAACAAAACCCAACAGACACCCCAAAACACGTCAAAAACAACACAAAAAGTCCAGGATCAACCCCCCCCCAAAAAAAAAAAAAAAAAAAAAAAAAACTGAGTACCATATATCCACCCAAAAACCACCCTAAACCTACCTGATGTTCTACAAAACCCACAATTTAAACTTTTCCAATATGATGACCAACGAGAACCCAACAAAACCAAACAGAGACCCCAAAAACCTTAAAAAAACACCCCAAAAAATATCGGCATCACCCCCAAAACTGGAAGAAAATCCCCCAAAACCATAGATCCACCCCAAAACCACCCTAAACATAACTGATGTTCTCCAAAACACACAATCCACTTTTATTTAATATAATGACCAACGAGAACCCAACAAAACCCAACAGAGACCACAAAAAACGTCAAAAACACCCCAAACAAGAACGGCATCACCCCCAAAACTCGAAGAAAATCCGCCAAAACCATAGATCCACCCCAAAACCACCCTAAACCTACCTGATCTTCTCCAAAACCCACAATCCACACCTATTTAACATAATGACCAACAAGAACACAACAAAACCTAATGGAGACCCCAAAACACGTCAAAAACACCCCAAACAAGAACGGTATCACCCCCAAAACTGGAAGAAAATACGCCAAAACCATAGATCCACCGCAAAACCTCCCTAAACCTACCTGATGTTCTCCAAAACCCACAATTTACGCTTTTCCACCATGATGACCAACGAGAACACAACAAAACCCAACAGACACCCCAAAACACGTCAAAAACACCCCAAACAAGAATGGCATCACCCCCAAAACTGGAAGAAAATCCGCCAAAACCATAGATCCACCCCAAAACCACCCGAAACCTACCTGATGTTCTCCAAAACCCACAATCCACTCCTATTTAACATAATGACAAACAAGAACCCAACAAAACAGAATGGAGACCCCAAAACACGTCAAAAACACACCAAAAAATATCGGCATCACCCCCAAAACTGGAAGAAAATACACCAAAACCATAGATCCACCCTAAAACGACCCTAAACCTACCTGATGTTCTCCAAAACCCACAATCCACACCTATTTAACATAATGACCAACAAGGACACAACAAAACCTAATGGAGACCCCAAAACACGTCAAAAAAACACCAAAAAATATCGGCATCACCCCCAAAACTGGAAGAAAATACACCAAAACCATAGATCCACCCCAAAACCACCCTACACCTACCTGATCTTCTCCAAAACCCACAATCCACTTTTATTTAATATAATGACAAACAAAAACCCAACAAAACCCAACAGAGACCCCCAAAAACGTCAAAAACACACCAAAAAATATCGGCATCACCCCCAAAACTGGAAGAAAATACGCCAAAATCATAGATCCACCCCAAAACCATCCGAAACCTACCTGATGTTCTCCAAAACCCACAATCCACACCTATTTAACATAATGACCAACAAGGACACAACAAAACCTAATGGAGACCCCAAAACACGTCAAAAACACCACAAAAAATATCGGCATCACCCCCAAAACAGGAAGGAAATACACCAAAACCATAGATCCACCCCAAAACCACCCGAAACCTACCTGATGTTCTCCAAAACCCACAATTTACCCTTTTCCACCATGATGACCAACGAGAACACAACAAAACCCAACGGAGACCCCAAAACACGTCAAAAACAACACAAAAAAGAACAGGATCACGCCAAAATATAGAAGAAAACCCCAAATACCATAGATCCACCCCAAAACCACCCTAAACCTACCTGATATTCTCCAAAACCCACAATTTACACTTTTCCAGCAGGATGACCAACGAGAACACAACAAAACACAACAGAGAACCCAAAAAACGTCAAAAACACCTCAAAAAATATCGGCATCACCCCCAAAACTGGAAGAAAATCCGCCAAAACAATAGATCCACCCCAAAACCACCCGAAACCTACCTGATGTTCTCCAAAACCCACAATCCAATCCTATTTAACATAATGACCAACAAGAACACAACAAAACCTAATGGAGACCCCAAAAAACTTCAAAAACACCCCAAACAAGAACGGCATCACCCCCAAAACTGGAAGAAAACCCCAAATACCATAGATCCACCCCAAAGACACCCTAAACCTACCTGATGTTCTCCTAATCCCAAAGCACACTCCCAACCACCATAAAACACATTAGGAACTCAACGAAACGCAACGGAAACCCCAAAACACTTCAAAATCACACGAAGAAAGGAAAGGATCACTCTCCAAAATAGAAGAAAACCCCAAATACCATGAATCCACGCGAAAAGTCCCCCTAAACCTACCTGAAGTTCTCCAAAACCAGCAATTTACCCTTTTCCAACATGATGACCACGGAAAACCAAACGAAACCCAACGGACACCCCAAAACACATCAAAAACACCACAAAAATCAAACCAGATACTAAAAAAAAAAATAATAATAATAAAAAAAAATGCCAGGATTTAAACCTAAAAAAACCCTTAAACCTACCTGATGTTCTGCAAAACCCACAATCCACTCCTATTTAATATAATGACAAACAAGAACCCAACAAAACCCAACGGAGACCCCAAAAAACGTCAAAAACACCCCAAACAAGAACGGCATCACCACCAAAACTCGAAGAAAATCCGCCAAAACCATAGATCCACCCCAAAACCACCCTAAACCTACCTGATGTTCTCCTAATCCCAAAGCACACTCCCAACCACCATAAAACGCATTAGGAACTCAACGAAACGCAACGGAAACCCCAAAACACTTCAAAATCACACGAAGAAAGGAGAGGATCACTCTCCAAAATAGAAGAAAACCCCAAATACCATGAATCCACGCGAAAAGTCCCCCTAAACCTACCTGAAGTTCTCCAAAACCCACAATTTACCCTTTTCCAACACGATGACCATGGAAAACCAAATGAAACACAACGGAGACCCCAAAACACGTCAAAAACAACACAAAAAGTCCAGGATCATCCCCCCCCCCAAAAAAAAAAAAAAAAAAAAAAAAAAAAAACTGAGTACCATATATCCACCCCAAAACCACCCTAAACCTACCTGATGTTCTACAAAACCCACAATTTACACTTTTCCACCATGATGACCAACGAGAACCCAACAAAACCCAACAGAGACCCCAAAAAACGTCAAAAGCACCCTAAACAAGAATATCGGCATCACCCCCAAAACTGGAAGAAAATCCGCCAAAACCATAGATCCACACCAAAACCAACCAACACCTACCTGATGTTCTCCAAAACCCACAATTTACAATTTTCCACTATGATGACCAACGAGAACCCAACAAAACCCAACAGAGACCCCAAAAAACGTCAAAAACACCCCAAACAAGAACGGCATCACCCCCAAAACTGGAAGAAAATCCGCCAAAACCATAGATCCACCCCAAAACCACCCGAAACCTACCTGATGTTCTCCAAAACCCACAATCCACTCCTATTTAACATAATGACAAACAAGAACCCAACAAAACAGAATGGAGACCCCAAAACACGTCAAAAACACACCAAAAAATATCGGCATCACCCCCAAAACTGGAAGAAAATACACCAAAACCATAGATCCACACCAAAACCACCCGAAACCTAACTGATGTCTTCCAAAACCCACAATTTACACTTTTCCAACACGATGACCAACGAGAACCCAACAAAACCCAACAGAGACCCCAAAAAACGTCAAAAACACCTCAAAAAATATCGGCATCACCCCCAAAACTGGAAGAAAATCCGCCAAAACCATAGATCCACCCCAAAACCACCCGAAACCTACCTGATGTTCTCCAAAACCCACAATCCAATCCTATTTAACATAATGACCAACAAGAACACAACAAAACCTAATGGAGACCCCAAAACACGTCAAAAACACCCCAAAAAATACCGGTATCACCCCCAAAACTGGAAGAAAATACACCAAAACCATAGATCCACCGCAAAGCCTCCCTAAACCTACCTGATGTTCTCCAAAACCCACAATTTACCCTTTTCCACCATGATGACCAACGAGAACACAACAAAACCCAACAGACACCCCAAAACACGTCAAAAACAACACAAAAAGTCCAGGATCAACCCCCCCCCACAAAAAAAAAAAAAAAAAAAAAAAAACTGAGTACCATATATCCACCCAAAAACCACCCTAAACCTACCTGATGTTCTACAAAACCCACAATTTACACTTTTCCACCATGATGACCAACGAGAACCCAACAAAACCAAACAGAGACCCCAAAAACCTTAAAAAACACCCCAAACAAAAATGGCATCACCCCCAAAACTGGAAGAAAATCCGCCAAAACCATAGATCCACCCCAAAACCACCCAACACCTACCTGATGTTCTCCAAAACCCACAATTTACCCTTTTCCAACACGATGACCAACGAGAACCCAACAAAACCCAACAGAGACCCCAAAAAACGTCAAAAACACCCCAAACAAGAACGGCATCACCCCCAAAACTCGAAAAAAATCCCCCAAAACCATAGATCCACCCCAAAAACACCCTAAACCTACCTGATCTTCTCCAAAACCCACAATCCACTCCTATTTAACATAATGACAAACAAGAACACAACAAAACCTAATGGAGACCCCAAAACACGTCAAAAACACCCCAAAAAATATCGGCATCACCCCCAAAACTGGAAGAAAATACGCCAAAACAATAGATCCACCCCAAAACCACCCTAAACCTAACTGATGTTCTCCAAAACCCACAATTTACAATTTTCCACTATGATGACCAACGAGAACCCAACAAAACCCAACAGAGACCCCAAAAAACGTCAAAAACACCCCAAACAAGAACGGCATCACCACCAAAACTCGAAGAAAATCCGCCAAAACCATAGATCCACCCCAAAACCACCCTAAACCTACCTGATGTTCTCCTAATCCCAAAGCACACTCCCAACCACCATAAAACGCATTAGGAACTCAACGAAACGCAACGGAAACCCCAAAACACTTCAAAATCACACGAAGAAAGGAGAGGATCACTCTCCAAAATAGAAGAAAACCCCAAATACCATGAATCCACGCGAAAAGTCCCCCTAAACCTACCTGAAGTTCTCCAAAACCCACAATTTACCCTTTTCCAACACGATGACCATGGAAAAACAAATGAAACACAACGGAGACCCCAAAACACATCAAAAACAACACAAAAAGTCCAGGATCATCCACCCCCCCCCCCAAAAAAAAAAAAAAAAAAAAAAAAAACTGATTACCATATATCCACCCCAAAACCACCCTAAACCTACCTGATATTCTCCAAAACCCACAATTTACCCTTTTCCAACACGATGACCAACGAGAACCCAACAAAACCCAACAGAGACCCCAAAAAACGTCAAAAACACCCCAAACAAGAACGGCATCACCCCCAAAACTGGAAGAAAATCCGCCAAAACCATAGATCCACCCCAAAACCACCCTAAACCTACCTGATCTTCTCCAAAACCCACAATCCACTCCTATTTAACATAATGACAAACAAGAACACAACAAAACCTAATGGAGACCCCAAAACACGTCAAAAACACCCCAAAAAATATCGGCATCACCCCCAAAACTGGAAGAAAATGCACCAAAACAATAGATCCACCCCAAAACCACCCTAAACCTACCTGATCTTCTCCAAAACCCACAATTTACACTTTTCCAACAAGATGACCAACAAGAACACAACAAAACCTAATGGAGACCCCTAAACACGTCAAAAACACCCCAAAAAATATCGGCATCACCCCCAAAACTGGAAGAAAACCCCAAATACCATAGATCCACCCCAAGGACACCCTAAACCTACCTGATGTTCTCCTAATCCCAAAGCACACTCCCAACCACCATAAAACGCATTAGGAACTCAACGAAACGCAACGGAAACCCCAAAACACTTCAAAATCACCCGAAGAAACAAGAGGATCACTCTCCCAAAAAGAAGAAAACCCCAAATACCATGAATCCACGCGAAAAGTCCCCCTAAACCTACCTGAAGTTCTCCAAAACCCACAATTTACACTTTTACAACACAATGACCATGGAAAACCAAATGAAACACATTGGAGACCCCAAAACACGTCAAAAACAACACAAAAAGTCCAGGATCATCCGCCCCCTACCAAAAAAAAAAAAAAAACTGAGTACCATATATCCACCCCAAAACCACCCTAAACCTACCTGATGTTCTACAAAACCCACAATTTACACTTTTCCACCATGATGACCAACGAGAACCCAACAAAACCAAACAGAGACCCCAAAAACCTTAAAAAACACCCCAAACAAAAATGGCATCACCCCCAAAACTGGAAGAAAATACGCCAAAACCATAGATCCACCCCAAAACCACCCAACACCTACCTGATGTTCTCCAAAACCCACAATTTACCCTTTTCCAACACGATGACCAACGAGAACCCAACAAAACCAAACAGAGACCCCAAAAACCTTAAAAAACACCCCAAACAAAAATGGCATCACCCCCAAAACTCGAAGAAAATCCGCCAAAACCATAGATCCACCCCAAAACCACCCGAAACCTACCTGATCTTCTCCAAAACCCACAATCCACTCCTATTTAACATAATGACAAACAAGAACACAACAATACCTAATGGAGACCCCAAAACACGTCAAAAACACCCCAAAAAATATCGGTATCACCCCCAAAACTGGAAGAAAATACACCAAAACCATAGATCCACCGCAAAGCCTCCCTAAACCTACCTGATGTTCTCCAAAATCCACAATTTACCATTTTCCACCATGATGACCAACGAGAACACAACAAAACCTAACAGAGACCCCAAAACACGTCAAAAACAACACAAAAAGTCCAGGATCATCCACCCCCCCAAAAAAAAAAAAAAAAAAACTGAGTACCATATATCCACCCCAAAACCACCCAACACCTACCTGATGTTCTCCAAAACCCACAATTTACCCTTTTCCAACACGATGACCACCGAGAACCCAACAAAACCAAACAGAGACCCCAAAAAACGTCAAAAACACCCCAAACAAGAACGGCATCACCCCCAAAACTCGAAGAAAATCCGCCAAAACCATAGATCCACCCCAAAACCACCCGAAACCTACCTGATCTTCTCCAAAACCCACAATACACTCCTATTTAACATAATGACAAACAAGAACACAACAAAACCTAATGGAGACCCCAAAACACGTCAAAAAACACCACAACAAATATCGGCATCACCCCCAAAACTGGAAGAAAATCTGCCAAAACCATAGATCCACCCCAAAACCACCCTAAACCTACCTGATGTTCTCCAAAACCCACAATTTACCCTTTTCCAACACGATGACCAACGAGAACCCAACAAAACCCAACAGAGACCCCAAAAAACGTCAAAAACACCCCAAACAAGAACGGCATCACCCCCAGAACTCGAAGAAAATCCCCCAAAACCATAGATCCACCCCAAAACCACCCAACACCTACCTGATGTTCTCCAAAACCCACAATTTACCCTTTTCCACCATGATGACCAACGAGAACCCAACTAAACCCAACAGAGACCCCAAAAAACGTCAAAAACACCCCAAAAAATATCGGCATCACCCCAAAAACTCGAAGAAAATCCGCCAAAACCATAGATCCACCCCAAAACCACCCTAAACCTACCTGATCTTCTCCAAAACCCACAATCCACTCCTATTTAACATAATGACAAACAAGAACACAACAAAACCTAATGGAGACCCCAAAACACGTCAAAATAACCCAAAAAATATCGGCATCACCCCCAAAACTGGAAGAAAATAGGCCAAAACTATAGATCCACCCCAAAACCACCCGAAACCTAACTGATGTCCTCCAAAACCCACAATTTACACTTTTCCAATATGATGACCAACGAGAACCCAACAAAACCCAACAGAGACCCCAAAAAACGTCAAAAGCACCCCAAACAAGAACGGCATCACCCCCAAAACTGGAAGAAAATCCGCCAAAACCATAGATCCACCCCAAAACCACCCTAAACCTACCTGATGTTCTCCAAAACCCACAATTTACACTTTTCCACTATGATGACCAACAAGAACAAAACAAAACCCAACAGAGACCCCAAAAAACGTCAAAAGCACCCCAAACAAGAACGGCATCACCACCAAAACTGGAAGAAAATCCCCCAAAACCATAGATCCACCCCAAAACCACCCTAAACCTACCTGATGTTCTCCAAAACCCAAAATCCACACCTATTTAACATAATGACCAACAAGAACACAATAAAACCTAATGGAGACCCCAAAACACGTCAAAAACACCCCCAAAAATATCGGTATCACCCCCAAAACTGGAAGAAAATACGCCAAAACCATAGATCCACCCCAAAACCACCCTAAACCTACCTGATGTTCTCCAAAACCCACAATTTACCCTTTTCCAACACGATGACCAACGAGAACCCAACAAAACCCAACAGAGACCCCAAAAAACGTCAAAAACACCCCAAACAAGAACGGCATCACCCCCAGAACTCGAAGAAAATCCGCCAAAACCATAGATCCACCCCAAAACCACCCAACACCTACCTGATGTTCTCCAAAACCCACAATTTACCCTTTTCCAACATGATGACCAACGAGAACCCAACTAAACCCAACAGAGACCCCAAAAAACGTCAAAAACACCACAAACAAGAACGGCATCACCCCAAAAACTCGAAGAAAATCCGCCAAAACCATAGATCCACCCCAAAACCACCCTAAACCTACCTGATCTTCTCCAAAACCCACAATCCACTCCTATTTAACATAATGACAAACAAGAACACAACAAAACCTAATGGAGACCCCAAAACACGTCAAAATAACCCAAAAAATATCGGCATCACCCCCAAAACTGGAAGAAAATAGGCCAAAACTATAGATCCACCCCAAAACCACCCGAAACCTAACTGATGTCCTCCAAAACCCACAATTTACACTTTTCCAATATGATGACCAACGAGAACCCAACAAAACCCAACAGAGACCCCAAAAAACGTCAAAAGCACCCCAAACAAGAACGGCATCACCCCCAAAACTGGAAGAAAATCCGCCAAAACCATAGATCCACCCCAAAACCACCCTAAACCTACCTGATGTTCTCCAAAACCCACAATCCACACCTATTTAACATAATGACCAACAAGAACACAACAAACCTAATGGAGACCCCAAAACACGTCAAAAACACCCCCAAAAATATCGGTATCACCCCCAAAACTGGAAGAAAATACGCCAAAACCATAGATCCACCCCAAAACCACCCTAAACCTACCTGATCTTCTCCAAAACCCACAATTTACCCTTTTCCAATATGATGACCAACGAGAACCCAACAAAACCCAACAGAGACCCCAAAAAAAGTCAAAAACACCCTAAAAAAGAACGGCATCACCCCCAAAACTCGAAGAAAATCCGCCAAAACCATAGATCCACCCCAAAACCACCCAAAACCTACCTGATGTTCTCCAAAACCCACAATCCCCTCCTATTTAACATAATGACAAACAAGAACACAACAATACCTAATGGAGACCCCAAAACACGTCAAAAACACCCCAAAAAATATCGGTATCACCCCCAAAACTGGAAGAAAATACACCAAAACCATAGATCCACCGCAAAGCCTCCCTAAACCTACCTGATGTTCTCCAAAATCCACAATTTACCATTTTCCACCATGATGACCAACGAGAACACAACAAAACCTAACAGAGACCCCAAAACACGTCAAAAACAACACAAAAAGTACAGGATCATCCCCCCCCCCACAAAAAAAAAAAAAAAAACTGAGTACCATATATCCACCCCAAAACCACCCAACACCTACCTGATGTTCTCCAAAACCCACAATTTACCCTTTTCCAACACGATGACCACCGAGAACCCAACAAAACCAAACAGAGACCCCAAAAAACGTCAAAAACACCCCAAACAAGAACGGCATCACCCCCAAAACTCGAAGAAAATCCGCCAAAACCATAGATCCACCCCAAAACGACCCTAAACCTACCTGATCTTCTCCAAAACCCACAATCCACTCCTATTTAACATAATGACAAACAAGAACACAACAAAACCTAATGGAGACCCCAAAACACGTCAAAAACACCCCAACAAATATCGGCATCACCCCCAAAACTGGAAGAAAATCTGCCAAAACCATAGATCCACCCCAAAACCACCCTAAACCTACCTGATGTTCTCCAAAACCAACAATTTACAATTTTCCAACACGATGACCAACGAGAACACAACAAAACCCAACAGAGACCCCAAAAAACGTCAAAAACACCCCAAACAAGAACGGCATCACCCCCAAAACTGGAAGAAAATCCCCCAAAACAATAGATCCACCCCAAAACCACCCAACACCTACCTGATGTTCTCCAAAACACACAATCCACTCCTATTTAACATAATGACAAACAAGAAAACAAAAAAACCTAATGGAGACCCCAAAACACGTCAAAAACACCCCAAAAAATATCGGCATCACACCCAAAACTGGAAGAAAATCCCCCAAAACCATAGATCCACCCCAAAACCACCCTAAACCTACCTGATGTTCTCCAAAACCCACAATCCACACCTATTTAACATAATGACCAACAAGAACCCAACAAAACCGAATGGAGACCCCAAAACACGTCAAAAACACCCCAAAAAATATCGGCATCGCCCCCAAAACTGGAAGAAAATACACCAAAACCATAGATCCACCCCAAAACCACCCTAAACCTTCCTGATGTTCTCCAAAACCCACAATTTACACTTTTCCACCATGATGACCAACGAGAACCCAACAAAACCCAACAAAGACCCCAAAACACGTCAAAAACACCCCAAAAAAGAACAGGATCACGCCAAAAAATAGAAGAAAACCCTAAATACCATAGATCCACCCCAAAACCACCCTAAACCTACCTGATGTTCTCCTAATCCCAAAGCACACTCCCAACCACCATAAAACACATTAGGAATTCTACGAAACGCAACGGAAACCCCAAAACACTTCAAAATCACCCGAAGAAACAAGAGGATCACTCCCCCAAAAAGAAGAAAACCCCAAATACCATGAATCCACGTGAAAACTCCCCCTAAACCTACCTGAAGTTCTCCAAAACCCACAATTTACACTTTTACAACACGATGACCATGGAAAACCAAATGAAACACATTGGAGACCCCAAAACACGTCAAAAACAACACAAAAAGTCCAGGATCATCGCCCCCCTACCAAAAAAAAAAAAAAAACTGAGTACCATATATCCACCCCAAAACCACCCTAAACCTACCTGATGTTCTACAAAACCCACAATTTACACTTTACAACCATGATGACAAACGAGAACCCAACAAAAACAAACAGAGACCCCAAAAACCTTAAAAAACAGCCCAAACAAAAATGGCATCACCCCCAAAACTGGAAGAAAATCCGCCAAAACCATAGATCCACCCCAAAACCACCCTACACCTACCTTATCTTCTCCAAAACCCACAATTTACCATTTCCAACACGATGACCAACGAGAACCCAACAGAACCCAACAGAGACCCCAAAAAACTTCAAAAACACCCCAAACAAGAACGGCATCACCCCCAAAACTGGAAGAAAATCCGCCAAAACCATAGATCCACCCCAAAACCACCCTAAACCTACCTGATGTTCTCCAAAACCCAAAATCCACACCTATTTAACATAATGACCAACAAGAACACAATAAAACCTAATGGAGACCCCAAAACACGTCAAAAACACCCCCAAAAATATCGGTATCACCCCCAAAACTGGAAGAAAATACGCCAAAACCATAGATCCACCCCAAAACCACCCTAAACCTACCTGATGTTCTCCAAAACCCACAATTTACCCTTTTCCAACACGATGACCAACGAGAACCCAACAAAACCCAACAGAGACCCCAAAAAACGTCAAAAACACCCCAAACAAGAACGGCATCACCCCCAGAACTCGAAGAAAATCCCCCAAAACCATAGATCCACCCCAAAACCACCCAACACCTACCTGATGTTCTCCAAAACCCACAATTTACCCTTTTCCAACATGATGACCAACGAGAACCCAACTAAACCCAACAGAGACCCCAAAAAACGTCAAAAACACCCCAAACAAGAACGGCATCACCCCAAAAACTCGAAGAAAATCCGCCAAAACCATAGATCCACCCCAAAACCACCCTAAACCTACCTGATCTTCTCCAAAACCCACAATCCACTCCTATTTAACATAATGACAAACAAGAACACAACAAAACCTAATGGAGACCCCAAAACACGTCAAAATAACCCAAAAAATATCGGCATCACCCCCAAAACTGGAAGAAAATAGGCCAAAACTATAGATCCACCCCAAAACCACCCGAAACCTAACTGATGTCCTCCAAAACCCACAATTTACACTTTTCCAATATGATGACCAACGAGAACACAACAAAACCCAACGGAGACCCCAAAAAACGTCAAAAACACCCCAAACAAGAACGGCATCACCCCCAAAACTGGAAGAAAATCCGCCAAAACCATAGATCCACCCCAAAACCACCCTAAACCTACCTGATGTTCTCCAAAACCCACAATTTACCCTTTTCCACTATGATGACCAACGAGAACACAACAAAACCCAACAGAGACCCCAAAACACGTCAAAAACACCCCAAAAAATATCGGCATCACCCGCAAAACTGGAAGAAAATCCCCCAAAACCATAGATCCACCCCAAAAACACCCAACACCTACCTGATGTTCTCCAAAACCCACAATTTACACTTTTCCACTATGATGACCAACGAGAACCCAACAAAACCCAACAGAGACCCCAAAAAACGTCAAAAACACCCTAAACAAGAACGGCATCACCCCCAAAACTGGAAGAAAATACACCAAAACCATAGATCCACCCCAAAACCACCCTAAACCTTCCTGATGTTCTCCAAAACCCACAATTTACACTTTTCCACCATGATGACCAACGAGAACCCAACTAAACCCAACAAAGACCCCAAAACACGTCAAAAAACACCCCAAAAAAGAACAGGATCACGCCAAAAAATAGAAGAAAACCCTAAATACCATAGATCCACCCCAAAACCACCCTAAACCTACCTGATGTTCTCCTAATCCCAAAGCACACTCCCAACCACCATAAAACACATTAGGAATTCAACGAAACGCAACGGAAACCCCAAAACACTTCAAAATCACCCGAAGAAACAAGAGGATCACTCCCCCAAAAAGAAGAAAACCCCAAATACCATGAATCCACGTGAAAACTCCCCCTAAACCTACCTGAAGTTCTCCAAAACCCACAATTTACACTTTTACAACACGATGACCATGGAAAACCAAATGAAACACATTGGAGACCCCAAAACACGTCAAAAACAACACAAAAAGTCCAGGATCATCGCCCCCCTACCAAAAAAAAAAAAAAAAACTGAGTACCATATATCCACCCCAAAACCACCCTAAACCTACCTGATGTTCTACAAAACCCACAATTTACACTTTACAACCATGATGACAAACGAGAACCCAACAAAAACAAACAGAGACCCCAAAAACCTTAAAAAACAGCCCAAACAAAAATGGCATCACCCCCAAAACTGGAAGAAAATCCGCCAAAACCATAGATCCACCCCAAAACCACCCTACACCTACCTTATCTTCTCCAAAACCCACAATTTACCATTTCCAACACGATGACCAACGAGAACCCAACAGAACCCAACAGAGACCCCAAAAAACTTCAAAAACACCCCAAACAAGAACGGCATCACCCCCAAAACTGGAAGAAAATCCGCCAAAACCATAGATCCACCCCAAAACCACCCTAAACCTACCTGATGTTCTCCAAAACCCACAATTTACACTTTTCCACTATGATGACCAACAAGAACACAACAAAACCCAACAGAGACGCCAAAAAACGTCAAAAGCACCCCAAACAAGAACGGCATCACCACCAAAACTGGAAGAAAATCCCCCAAAACCATAGATCCACCCCAAAACCACCCTAAACCTACCTGATCTTCTCCAAAACCCAAAATCCACACCTATTTAACATAATGACCAACAAGAACACAATAAAACCTAATGGAGACCCCAAAACACGTCAAAAACACCCCCAAAAATATCGGTATCACCCCCAAAACTGGAAGAAAATACGCCAAAACCATAGATCCACCCCAAAACCACCCTAAACCTACCTGATGTTCTCCAAAACCCACAATTTACCCTTTTCCAACACGATGACCAACGAGAACCCAACAAAACCCAACAGAGACCCCAAAAAACGTCAAAAACACCCCAAACAAGAACGGCATCACCCCCAGAACTCGAAGAAAATCCCCCAAAACCATAGATCCACCCCAAAACCACCCAACACCTACCTGATGTTCTCCAAAACCCACAATTTACCCTTTTCCAACATGATGACCAACGAGAACCCAACTAAACCCAACAGAGACCCCAAAAAACGTCAAAAACACCCCAAACAAGAACGGCATCACCCCAAAAACTCGAAGAAAATCCGCCAAAACCATAGATCCACCCCAAAACCACCCTAAACCTACCTGATCTTCTCCAAAACCCACAATCCACTCCTATTTAACATAATGACAAACAAGAACACAACAAAACCTAATGGAGACCCCAAAACACGTCAAAATAACCCAAAAAATATCGGCATCACCCCCAAAACTGGAAGAAAATAGGCCAAAACTATAGATCCACCCCAAAACCACCCGAAACCTAACTGATGTCCTCCAAAACCCACAATTTACACTTTTCCAATATGATGACCAACGAGAACACAACAAAACCCAACGGAGACCCCAAAAAACGTCAAAAACACCCCAAACAAGAACGGCATCACCCCCAAAACTGGAAGAAAATCCGCCAAAACCATAGATCCACCCCAAAACCACCCTAAACCTACCTGATGTTCTCCAAAACCCACAATTTACCCTTTTCCACTATGATGACCAACGAGAACACAACAAAACCCAACAGAGACCCCAAAACACGTCAAAAACACCCCAAAAAATATCGGCATCACCCGCAAAACTGGAAGAAAATCCCCCAAAACCATAGATCCACCCCAAAAACACCCAACACCTACCTGATGTTCTCCAAAACCCACAATTTACACTTTTCCACTATGATGACCAACGAGAACCCAACAAAACCCAACAGAGACCCCAAAAAACGTCAAAAACACCCTAAACAAGAACGGCATCACCCCCAAAACTGGAAGAAAATCCCCCAAAACCATAGATCCACCCCAAAACCACCCTAAACCTTCCTGATGTTCTCCAAAACCCACAATTTACACTTTTCCACCATGATGACCAACGAGAACCCAACAAAACCCAACAAAGACCCCAAAACACGTCAAAAACACCCCAAAAAAGAACAGGATCACGCCAAAAAATAGAAGAAAACCCTAAATACCATAGATCCACCCCAAAACCACCCTAAACCTACCTGATGTTCTCCTAATCCCAAAGCACACTCCCAACCACCATAAAACACATTAGGAATTCAACGAAACGCAACGGAAACCCCAAAACACTTCAAAATCACCCGAAGAAACAAGAGGATCACTCCCCCAAAAAGAAGAAAACCCCAAATACCATGAATCCACGTGAAAACTCCCCCTAAACCTACCTGAAGTTCTCCAAAACCCACAATTTACCCTTTTCCAACATGATGACCAACGAGAACACAACAAAACCCAACAGACACCCCAAAACACGTCAAAAACAACACAAAAACTCCAGGATCATCCCCCCCCCCCCCCCAATAAAAAAAAAAAAAACTGAGTACCATATATCCACCCCAAAACCACCCTAAACCTACCTGATGTTCTACAAAACCCACAATTTACACTTTTCCAATATGATGACCAACGAGAACCCAACAAAACCAAACAGAGACCCAAAAACCTTAAAAAACACCCCAAACAAAAATGGCATCACCCCCAAAACTGGAAGAAAATCCGCCAAAACCATAGATCCACCCCAAAACCACCCTAAACCTACCTGATGTTCTCCAAAACCCACAATCCACACCTATTTAACATAATGACCAACAAGAACACAACAAAACCTAATGGAGACCCCAAAACACGTCAAAAACACCCCAAAAAATATCGGCATCACCCCCAAAACTGGAAGAAAATCCACCAAAACCATAGATCCACCCCAAACCACCCAACACCTACCTGATGTTCTCCAAAACCCACAATTTACCCTTTTCCACCATGACGACCAACGAGAACCCAACAAAACCCAACAAAGACCCCAAAACACGTCAAAACACCCCAAACAAGAACGGCATCACCCCCAAAACTGGAAGAAAATCCGTCAAAAGCATTGATCCACCCAAACCACCCTAAACCTACCTGATGTTCTCCAAAACCAACAATTTACACTTTTCCAACACGATGACCAACGAGAACCCAACTAAACCCAACAGAGACCCCAAAAAACGTCAAAAACACCCCAAACAAGAACGGCATCACCCCCAAAACTGGAAGAAAATCCCCCAAAACCATAGATCCACCCCAAAAACACCCAACACCTACCTGATGTTCTCCAAAACCCACAATTTACCCTTTTCCAACACGATGACCAACGAGAACCCAACAAAACCAAACAGAGACCCCAAAAAACGTCAAAAACACCCCAAAAAATATCGGCATCACCCCCAAAACTGGAAGAAAATACACCAAAACAATAGATCCACCCCAAAACCACCCTAAACCTAACTGATGTTCTCCAAAACCCACAATTTACCCTTTTCCACCATGATGACCAACGAGAACCCAACAAAACCCAACAAAGACCCCAAAACACGTCAAAAACACCCCAAAAAAGAACAGGATCACGCCAAAAAAATAGAAGAAAACCCCAAATACCATAGATACACCCCAAGGACACCCTAAACCTACCTGATGTTCTCCTAATCCCAAAGCACACTCCCAACCACCATAAAACACATTAGGAATTCAACGAAATGCAACGGAAACCCCAAAACACTTCAAAATCACCCGAAGAAACAAGAGGATCACTCTCCCAAAAAGAAGAAAACCCCAAATACCATGAATCCACGCGAAAAGTCCCCCTAAACCTACCTGAAGTTCTCCAAAACCCACAATTTACACTTTTACAACACGATGACCATGGAAAACCAAATGAAACACATTGGAGACCCCAAACACGTCAAAACAACACAAAAAGTCCAGGATCATCCCCCCCCTACCAAAAAAAAAAAAAAAACTGAGTACCATATATCCACCCCAAAACCACCCTAAACCTACCTGATGTTCTACAAAACCCACAATTTACACTTTTCCACCATGATGACAAACGAGAACCCAACAAAAACCAAACAGAGACCCCCAAAAACCTTAAAAAACACCCCAAACAAAAATGGCATCACCCCCAAAACTGGAAGAAAATACGCCAAAACCATAGATCCACCCCAAAACCACCCAACACCTACCTGATCTTCTCCAAAACCCACAATTTAACCCTTTCCAACACGATGACCAACGAGAACCCAACAAACCCAACAGAGACCCCAAAAAACGTCAAAAACACCCCAAACAAGAACGGCATCACCCCCAAAACTGGAAGAAAATCCGCCAAAACCATAGATCCACCCCAAAACCACCCTAAACCTACCTGATGTTCTCCAAAACCCACAATCCACACCTATTTAACATAATGACCAACAAGAACACAATAAAACCTAATGGAGACCCCAAAACACGTCAAAACAACACAAAAAGTCCAGGATCATCCCCCCCCCCCCCAAAAAAAAAAAAAAAAAAAAAAAACTGAGTACCATAGATCCACCGCAAAACCACCCTACACCTACCTGATGTTCTCCAAAACCCACAATTTACCCTTTTCCAACACGATGACCAACGAGAACCCAACTAAACCCAACAGAGACCCCAAAAAACGTCAAAACACCCCAAACAAGAACGGCATCACCCCCAGAACTCGAAGAAAATCCGCCAAAACCATAGATCCACCCCAAAACCACCCAACACCTACCTGATGTTCTCCAAAACCCACAATTTACACTTTTCCAACACGATGACCAACGAGAACCCAACTAAACCCAACAGAGACCAAAAAAAACGTCAATAACACCCCAAACAAGAACGGCATCACCCCCAAAACTCGAAGAAAATCCGCCAAAACCATAGATCCACCCCAAAACCACCCTAAACCTACCTGATCTTCTCCAAAACCCACAATCCACTCCTATTTAACATAATGACAAACAAGAACACAACAAAACCTAATGGAGACCCCAAAACACGTCAAAAACACCCCAACAAATATCGGCATCACCCCCAAAACTGGAAGAAAATAGGCCAAAACTATAGATCCACCCCAAAACCACCCTAAACCTAACTGATGTCCTCCAAAACCCACAATTTACACTTTTCCAATATGATGACCAACGAGAACCCAACAAAACCCAACAGAGACCCCAAAAAACGTCAAAAGCACCCCAAACAAGAACGGCATCACCCCCAAAACTCGAAGAAAATCCCCCAAAACCATAGATCCACCCCAAAAACACCCAACACCTACCTGATGTTCTCCAAAACCCACAATCCACACCTATTTAACATAATGACAAACAAGAACACAACAAACCTAATGGAGACCCCAAAACACGTCAAAAACACCCCCAAAAATATCGGTATCACCCCAAAACTGGAAGAAAATACGCCCAAAACCATAGATCCACCCCCAAAACCACCTAAACCTACCTGATGTTCTCCAAAACCCACAATTTTACCCTTTTCCACCATGATGACCAACGAGAACACAACAAAACCCAACAGAGACCCCAAAACACGTCAAAAACAACACAAAAATACCGGCATCACCCCCAGAACTCGAAGAAAATACGCCAAAACCATAGATCCACCCCAAAACCACCCTACACCTACCTGATGTTCTACAAAACCCACAATTTACCCTTTTCCAACACGATGACCAACGAGAACCCAACTAAACCCAACAGAGACCCCAAAAAACGTCAAAAACACCCCAACAAGAACGGCATCACCCCCAAAACTCGAAGGAAAGTCTGCCAAAAACCATAGATCCACCCCAAAACCACCCTAAAGCTACCTGATGTTCTCCAAACCCACAATTTACACTTTTCCAACACGATGAATAACGAGAACAAAACAAAACCCAACAGACACCCCAAAAAACGTCAAAAACACCCCAAACAAGAACGGCATCACCCCCAAAACTCGAAGAAAATCTGCCAAAACCATAGATCCACCCCAAAACCACCCTAAACCTACCTGATGTTCTCCAAAACCCACAATCCACACCTATTTAACATAATGACCAACAAGAACACAACAAAAACCTAATGGAGACCCAAAACACGTCAAAAACACCCCAACAAATATCGGCATCACCCCCAAAACTGGAAGAAAATACGCCAAAACAATAGATCCACCCCAAAACCACCCTAAACCTACCTGATGTTCTCCAAAACCCACAATTTACACTTTCCACTATGATGACCAACGAGAACCCAACAAACCCAACAGAGACCCCAAAAAACGTCAAAAACACCCTAAACAAGAATGGCATCACCCCCTAAGCTGGAAGAAAATACGCCAAAACCATAGATCCACCCAAAACCACCCTAAACCTAACTGATGTTCTCCAAACACACAATCCACTCCTATTTAACATAATGACAAACAAGAACACAACAAAACCTAATGGAGACCCCAAAACACGTCAAAAACACCCCAACAAATATCGGCATCACCCCCAAAACTGGAAGAAAATACACCAAAACCATAGATCCACGGCAAAACCACCCTAAACCTTTCCTAATGTTCTCCAAAACCCACAATTTACCCTTTTCCACCATGATGACCAACGAGAACCCAACAAAACCCAACAAAGACCCCAAAACACGTCAAAACACCCAAAAAAGAACAGGATCACGCCAAAAAATAGAAGAAAACCCCAAATACCATAGATCCACCCCAAAACCACCCTAAACCTACCTGATGTTCTCCTAATCCCAAAGCACACTCCCAACCACCATAAAACACATTAGGAATTCAACGAAACGCAACGGAAACCCCAAACACTTCAAAATCACCCGAAGAAACAAGAGGATCACTCCCCCAAAAAGAAGAAAACCCCAAATACCATGAATCCACGTGAAAACTCCCCCTAAACCTACCTGAAGTTCTCCAAAACCCACAATTTACCCTTTTCCAACATGATGACCAACGAGAACACAACAAAACCCAACAGACAACCCAAAACACGTCAAAACACCCCAAAAAATATCGGTATCACCCCAAAACTGGAAGAAAATCCCCCAAAACCATAGATCCACCCCAAAAACACCCAACACCTACCTGATGTTCTCCAAAACCCACAATTTACCCTTTTCCAACACGATGACCAACGAGAACCCAACAAAACCCAACAGAGACCCCAAAAACTTTAAAAAACACCCCAAACAAAAATGGCATCACCCCCAAAACTGGAAGAAAATACGCCAAAACAATAGATCCACCCCAAAACCACCCTAAACCTACCTGATGTTCTCCAAAACCCACAATTTACACTTTTCCACTATGATGACCAACGAGAACACAACAAAACCCAACAGAGACCCAAAAAACGTCAAAAACACCCCAAACAAGAAAGGCATCACCCCCAAAACTCGAAGAAAATCCGCCAAAACCATAGATCCACCCCAAAACCACCCGAACCTACCTGATGTTCTCCAAAACCCACAATCCACTCCTATTTAACATAATGCCAACAAGAACACAACAAAACCTAATGGAGACCCCAAAACACGTCAAAAACACCCCAAAAAATATCGGTATCACCCCCAAAACTGGAAGAAAATACACCAAAACCATAGATCCACCCCAAAGCCTCCCTAAACCTACCTGATGTTCTCCAAAATCCACAATTTACCATTTTCCACCATGATGACCAACGAGAACACAACAAAACCTAACAGAGACCCCAAAACACGTCAAAACAACACAAAAAGTCCAGGATCATCCCCCCCCCCAAAAAAAAAAAATAAAAAATGAGTACCATATATCCACCCCAAAACCACCCAACACCTACCTGATGTTCTCCAAAACCACAATTTACCCTTTTCCAACACGATGACCAACGAGAACCCAACAAAACCAAACAGAGACCCCAAAAAACGTCAAAAACACCCCAAACAAGAACGGCATCACCCCCAAAACTGGAAGAAAATCCCCCAAAACCATAGATCCACCCCAAAACCACCCTAAACCTACCTGATGTTCTCCAAAACCCACAATCCACACCTATTTAACATGATGACAAACAAGAACCCAACAAAACCTAATGGAGACCCCAAAAACACGTCAAAAACACCCCAAAAATATCGGCATCACCCCCAAAACTGGAAGAAAATCTGCCAAACTATAGATCCACCCCAAAACCACCCTAACCTACCTGATCTTCTCCAAACCCACAATCCACTCCTATTTAACATAATGACAAACAAGAAACACAACAAAACCTAATGGAGACCCCAAAACACGTCAAAAACACCCAAAAATATCGGCATCACCCCCAAAACTGGAAGAAAATCCCCCAAAACCATAGATCCACCCAAAACCACCCAACACCTACCTGATCTTCTCCAAAACCCACAATTTACCCTTTTCAAACACGATGACCAACGAGGAACCCAACTAAACCCAACAGAGACCACAAAAACGTCAAAAACACCCCAAACAAGAACGGCATCACCCCCAAAACTCGAAGAAAATCCGCCAAAACCATAGATCCACCCCCAAGGACACCCTAAACCTACCTGATGTGCTCCAAAACCCACAATCCACACCTATTTAACATAATGACCAACAAGAACCCAACAAAACCTAATGGAGACCCCAAAACACGTCAAAAACACCCCAAAAAATATCGGTATAACCCCCAAAACTGGAAGAAAATACACCAAAATCATAGATCCACCCCAAAACCACCCTAAACCTACCTGATGTTCTCCAAAACCCACAATTTAACCTTTTCCACCATGATGACCAACGAGAACCCAACAAAACCCAACAGACACCCCAAAACACGTCAAAAACAACACAAAAACTCCAGGATCATCCCCCCCCCACCCAATAAAAAAAAAAAAAAAAAAAAAAAAAAACTGAGTACAATATATCCACCCCAAACCACCCTAAACCTACCTGATGTTCTACAAAACCCACAATTTACACTTTTCCAACATGATGACCAACAAGAACCCAACAAAACCAAACAGAGACCCCAAAAACCTTAAAAACACCCCAACAAAAATGGCATCACCCCCAAAACTGGAAGAAAATCCCCCAAAACCATAGATCCACACAAAACCACCCTAAACCTACCTGATGTTCTCCAAAACCCACAATCCACTCCTATTTAACATAATGACAAACAAGAACCCAACAAAACCTAATGGAGACCCCAAACACGTCAAAAACACCCCAAAAAATATCGGCATCACCCCCAAAACTGGAAGAAAATACACCAAAACCATAGATCCACCCCCAAAACCACCCTAAACCTAACTGATGTCCTCCAAAACCCACAATTTACCCTTTTCCAACACGATGACCAACGAGAACCCAACAAAACCCAACAGAGACCCCAAAAAACGTCAAAAACACCCCAAACAAGAACGGCATCACCCCCAAAACTGGAAGAAAATCCGCCAAAACCATAGATCCACCCCAAAAACACCCAACACCTACCTGATGTTCTCCAAAACCCACAATCCACTCCTATTTAACATAATGACAAACAAGAACCCAACAAAACCTAATGGAGACCCAAAACACGTCAAAAACACCACAAAAAATATCGGTATCACCCCCAAAACTGGAAGAAAATCCGCCAAAACCATAGATCCAACCCAAAACCACCCTAAACCTACCTGATGTTCTCCAAAACCAACAATTTACACTTTTCCAACACGATGACCAACGAGAACCCAACTAAACCCAACAGAGACCCCCAAAAAACGTCAAAAACACCCCAAACAAGAACGGCATCACCCCCAAAACTGGAAGAAAATCCCCCAAAACCATAGATCCACCCCAAAAACACCCAACACCTACCTGATGTTCTCCAAAACCCACAATTTACCCTTTTCCAACACGATGACCAACGAGAACCCAACAAAACCCAACAGAGACCCCCAAAAAACGTCAAAAACACCCCAAAAAATATCGGCATCAACCCCAAAACTGGAAGAAAATACGCCAAAACAATAGATACACCCCAAAACCACCCTAAACCTACCTGATGTTCTCCAAAACCCACAACTTACACTTTTCCACTATGATGACCAACGAGAACCCAACAAAACCCAACAGACACCCCCAAAAACGTCAAAAACACCCCAAACAAGAACGGCATCACCACCAAAACTGGAAGAAACTCCGCCAAAACCATAGATCCACCCCAAAACCACCCGAAACCTACCTGATCTTCTCCAAAACCCACAATCCACTCCTATTTAACATAATGCCAACAAGAACACAACAAAACCTAATGGAGACCCCAAAACACGTCAAAAACAACACAAAAAGTCCAGGATCATCCCCCCCCCCAAAAAAAAAAAAAAACTGAGTACCATATATCCACCCCAAAATAACCCAACACCTACCTGATGTTCTCCAAAACCCACAATTTACCCTTTTCCAACACGATGACCAACGAGAACCCAACAAAACCAAACAGAGACCCCAAAAAACGTCAAAAACACCCCAAACAAGAACGGCATCACCCCCAAAACTCGAAGAAAATCCGCCAAAACCATAGATCCACCCCAAAACCACCCTAAACCTACCTGATGTTCTCCAAAACCCACAATCCACTCCTATTTAACATAATGACAAACAAGAACACAACAAAACCTAATGGAGACCCCAAAACACGTCAAAAACACCCCAAAAAATATCGGCATCACCCCCAAAACTGGAAGAAAATCCCCCAAAACCATAGATCCACCCCAAAACCACCCTAAACCTACCTGATGTTCTCCAAAACCAACAATTTACACTTTTCCAACACGATGACCAACGAGAACCCAACAAAACCCAACAGAGACGCCAAAAAACGTCAAAAACACCCCAAACAGGAACGGCATCACCCCCAAAACTCGAAGAAAATCCCCCAAAACCATAGATCCACCCCAAAACCACCCTACACCTACCTGATCTTCTCCAAAACCCACAATCCACTCCTATTTAACATAATGACAAACAAGAAAACAACAAAACCTAATGGAGACCCCAAAACACGTCAAAAACACCCCAAAAAATATCGGCATCACCCCCAAAACTGGAAGAAAATCCCCCAAAACCATAGATCCACCCCAAAACCACCCAACACCTACCTGATGTTCTCCAAAACCCACAATTTACCCTTATCCAACACGATGACCAACGAGAACCCAACAAAACCCAACAGAGACCCCAAAAAACGTCAAAAACACCCCAAACAAGAACGGCATCACCCCCAAAACTGGAAGAAAATCCCCCAAAACCATAGATCCACCCCAAAACCACCCTAAACCTACCTGATGTTCTCCAAAACCCACAATTTACCCTTTTCCACCATGATGACCAACGAGAACCCAACAAAACCCAACAGACACCCCAAAACACGTCAAAAACAACACAAAAACTCCAGGATCATCCCCCCCCCACCCAATAAAAAAAAAAAAAAACAAAAAAAAAAAAACTGAGTACCATATATCCACCCCAAAACCACCCTAAACCTACCTGATGTTCTACAAAACCCACAATTTACACTTTTCCACCATGATGACCAACAAGAACCCAACAAAACCAAACAGAGACCCCAAAAACATTAAAAAACACCCCAAACAAAAATGGCATCACCCCCAAAACTGGAAGAAAATCCGCCAAAACCATAGATCCACCGCAAAGCCTCCCTAAACCTACCTGATGTTCTCCAAAACCCACAATTTACCCTTTTCCACCATGATGACCAACGAGAACCCAACAAAACCCAACAGACACCCCAAAACACGTCAAAAACAACACAAAAACTCCAGGATCATCCCCCCCACCCCCAATAAAAAAAAAAAAATAAATAAAAAAGCTGAGTACCATATATCCACCCCAAAACAACCCAACACCTACCTGATGTTCTCCAAAACCCACAATTTACCCTTTTCCAACACGATGACCAACGAGAACCCAACAAAACCAAACAGAGACCCCAAAAAACGTCAAAAACACCCCAAAAAATATCGGCATCACCCCCAAAACTGGAAGAAAATACGCCAAAACCATAGATCCACCCCAAAACCACCCTAAACCTACCTGATGTTCTCCAAAACCCACAACTTACCCTTTTCCAATATGATGACCAACGAGAACCCAACAAAACCCAACAGACACCCCAAAAAACGTCAAAAACACCCTAAACAAGAACGGCATCACCCCCAAAACTGGAAGAAAATCCCCAAAAACCATAGATCCACCCCAAAACCACCCGAAACCTACCTGATGATCTCCAAAACCCACAATCCAGACCTATTTAACATAATGACCAACAAGAACCAAACAAAACCTAATGGAGACCCCAAAACACGTCAAAAACACCCCAACAAATATCGGCATCACCCCCAAAACTGGAAGAAAATCCGCCAAAACCATAGATCCACCCCAAAACCACCCTAAACCTACCTGATGTTCTCCAAAACCCACAATTTACCCTTTTCCACCATGATGACCAACGAGAACAAAACAAAACCCAACAGAGACCCCAAAACACGTCAAAAACAACACAAAAAGTCCAGGATCATCCCCCCCCCCCAAAAAAAAAAAAAAAAAAAAAAACTGAGTACCATAGATCCACCCCAAAACCACCCTAAACCTACCTGATGTTCTACAAAACCCACAATTTACACTTTTCCACCATGATGACCAACGAGAACCCAACAAAACCAAACAGAGACCCCAAAAACCTTAAAAAACACCCCAAACAAGAACGGCATCACCACCAAAACTGGAAGAAAATCCCCCAAAACCATAGATCCACCCCAAAAACACCCAACACCTACCTGATGTTCTCCAAAACCCACAATTTACCCTTTTCCAACACGATGACCAACGAGAACCCAACAAAACCCAACAGAGACCTCAAAAAACGTCAAAAACAACACAAAAAATATCGGCATCACCCCCAAAACTGGAAGAAAATCCGCCAAAACAATAGATCCACCCCAAAACCACCCGAAACCTACCTGATGTTCTCCAAAACCCACAATCCACTCCTATTTAACATAATGACCAACAAGAACACAACAAAACCTAATGGAGACCCCAAAACACGTCAAAAACACCCCAAAAAATATCGGTATCACCCCCAAAACTGGAAGAAAATACACCAAAACCATAGATCCACCGCAAAGCCTCCCTAAACCTACCTGATGTTCTCCAAAACCCACAATTTACCCTTTTCCACCATGATGACCAACGAGAACACAACAAAACCCAACAGACACCCCAAAACACGTCAAAAACAACACAAAAAGTCCAGGATCAACCCCCCCCCCAAAAAAAAAAAAAAAAAAAAAAAAACTGAGTACCATATATCCACCCAAAAACCACCCTAAACCTACCTGATGTTCTACAAAACCCACAATTTAAACTTTTCCAATATGATGACCAACGAGAACCCAACAAAACCAAACAGAGACCCCAAAAACCCTAAAAAAACACCCCAAAAAATATCGGCATCACCCCCAAAACTGGAAGAAAATCCCCCAAAACCATAGATCCACCCCAAAACCACCCTAAACATAACTGATGTTCTCCAAAACACACAATCCACTTTTATTTAATATAATGACCAACGAGAACCCAACAAAACCCAACAGAGACCCCAAAAAACGTCAAAAACACCCCAAACAAGAACGGCATCACCCCCAAAACTCGAAGAAAATCCGCCAAAACCATAGATCCACCCCAAAACCACCCTAAACCTACCTGATCTTCTCCAAAACCCACAATCCACACCTATTTAACATAATGACCAACAAGAACACAACAAAACCTAATGGAGACCCCAAAACACGTCAAAAACACCCCAAACAAGAACGGTATCACCCCCAAAACTGGAAGAAAATACGCCAAAACCATAGATCCACCGCAAAACCTCCCTAAACCTACCTGATGTTCTCCAAAACCCACAATTTACGCTTTTCCACCATGATGACCAACGAGAACACAACAAAACCCAACAGACACCCCAAAACACGTCAAAAACACCCCAAACAAGAATGGCATCACCCCCAAAACTGGAAGAAAATCCGCCAAAACCATAGATCCACCCCAAAACCACCCGAAACCTACCTGATGTTCTCCAAAACCCACAATCCACTCCTATTTAACATAATGACAAACAAGAACCCAACAAAACAGAATGGAGACCCCAAAACACGTCAAAAACACACCAAAAAATATCGGCATCACCCCCAAAACTGGAAGAAAATACACCAAAACCATAGATCCACCCCAAAACGACCCTAAACCTACCTGATGTTCTCCAAAACCCACAATCCACACCTATTTAACATAATGACCAACAAGGACACAACAAAACCTAATGGAGACCCCAAAACACGTCAAAAAAACACCAAAAAATATCGGCATCACCCCCAAAACTGGAAGAAAATACACCAAAACCATAGATCCACCCCAAAACCACCCTACACCTACCTGATCTTCTCCAAAACCCACAATCCACTTTTATTTAATATAATGACAAACAAAAACCCAACAAAACCCAACAGAGACCCCCAAAAACGTCAAAAACACACCAAAAAATATCGGCATCACCCCCAAAACTGGAAGAAAATACGCCAAAATCATAGATCCACCCCAAAACCATCCGAAACCTACCTGATGTTCTCCAAAACCCACAATCCACACCTATTTAACATAATGACCAACAAGGACACAACAAAACCTAATGGAGACCCCAAAACACGTCAAAAACACCACAAAAAATATCGGCATCACCCCCAAAACAGGAAGGAAATACACCAAAACCATAGATCCACCCCAAAACCACCCGAAACCTACCTGATGTTCTCCAAAACCCACAATTTACCCTTTTCCACCATGATGACCAACGAGAACACAACAAAACCCAACGGAGACCCCAAAACACGTCAAAAACAACACAAAAAAGAACAGGATCACGCCAAAATATAGAAGAAAACCCCAAATACCATAGATCCACCCCAAAACCACCCTAAACCTACCTGATATTCTCCAAAACCCACAATTTACACTTTTCCAGCAGGATGACCAACGAGAACACAACAAAACACAACAGAGAACCCAAAAAACGTCAAAAACACCTCAAAAAATATCGGCATCACCCCCAAAACTGGAAGAAAATCCGCCAAAACAATAGATCCACCCCAAAACCACCCGAAACCTACCTGATGTTCTCCAAAACCCACAATCCAATCCTATTTAACATAATGACCAACAAGAACACAACAAAACCTAATGGAGACCCCAAAAAACTTCAAAAACACCCCAAACAAGAACGGCATCACCCCCAAAACTGGAAGAAAACCCCAAATACCATAGATCCACCCCAAAGACACCCTAAACCTACCTGATGTTCTCCTAATCCCAAAGCACACTCCCAACCACCATAAAACACATTAGGAACTCAACGAAACGCAACGGAAACCCCAAAACACTTCAAAATCACACGAAGAAAGGAAAGGATCACTCTCCAAAATAGAAGAAAACCCCAAATACCATGAATCCACGCGAAAAGTCCCCCTAAACCTACCTGAAGTTCTCCAAAACCAGCAATTTACCCTTTTCCAACATGATGACCACGGAAAACCAAACGAAACCCAACGGACACCCCAAAACACATCAAAAACACCACAAAAATCAAACCAGATACTAAAAAAAAAAATAATAATAATAAAAAAAAATGCCAGGATTTAAACCTAAAAAAACCCTTAAACCTACCTGATGTTCTGCAAAACCCACAATCCACTCCTATTTAATATAATGACAAACAAGAACCCAAAAAAACCCAACGGAGACCCCAAAAAACGTCAAAAACACCCCAAACAAGAACGGCATCACCACCAAAACTCGAAGAAAATCCGCCAAAACCATAGATCCACCCCAAAACCACCCTAAACCTACCTGATGTTCTCCTAATCCCAAAGCACACTCCCAACCACCATAAAACGCATTAGGAACTCAACGAAACGCAACGGAAACCCCAAAACACTTCAAAATCACACGAAGAAAGGAGAGGATCACTCTCCAAAATAGAAGAAAACCCCAAATACCATGAATCCACGCGAAAAGTCCCCCTAAACCTACCTGAAGTTCTCCAAAACCCACAATTTACCCTTTTCCAACACGATGACCATGGAAAACCAAATGAAACACAACGGAGACCCCAAAACACGTCAAAAACAACACAAAAAGTCCAGGATCATCCCCCCCCCCAAAAAAAAAAAAAAAAAAAAAAAAAAAAACTGAGTACCATATATCCACCCCAAAACCACCCTAAACCTACCTGATGTTCTACAAAACCCACAATTTACACTTTTCCACCATGATGACCAACGAGAACCCAACAAAACCCAACAGAGACCCCAAAAAACGTCAAAAGCACCCTAAACAAGAATATCGGCATCACCCCCAAAACTGGAAGAAAATCCGCCAAAACCATAGATCCACACCAAAACCAACCAACACCTACCTGATGTTCTCCAAAACCCACAATTTACAATTTTCCACTATGATGACCAACGAGAACCCAACAAAACCCAACAGAGACCCCAAAAAACGTCAAAAACACCCCAAACAAGAACGGCATCACCCCCAAAACTGGAAGAAAATCCGCCAAAACCATAGATCCACCCCAAAACCACCCGAAACCTACCTGATGTTCTCCAAAACCCACAATCCACTCCTATTTAACATAATGACAAACAAGAACCCAACAAAACAGAATGGAGACCCCAAAACACGTCAAAAACACACCAAAAAATATCGGCATCACCCCCAAAACTGGAAGAAAATACACCAAAACCATAGATCCACACCAAAACCACCCGAAACCTAACTGATGTCTTCCAAAACCCACAATTTACACTTTTCCAACACGATGACCAACGAGAACACAACAAAACCCAACAGAGACCCCAAAAAACGTCAAAAACACCTCAAAAAATATCGGCATCACCCCCAAAACTGGAAGAAAATCCGCCAAAACAATAGATCCACCCCAAAACCACCCGAAACCTACCTGATGTTCTCCAAAACCCACAATCCAATCCTATTTAACATAATGACCAACAAGAACACAACAAAACCTAATGGAGACCCCAAAACACGTCAAAAACACCCCAAAAAATACCGGTATCACCCCCAAAACTGGAAGAAAATACACCAAAACCATAGATCCACCGCAAAGCCTCCCTAAACCTACCTGATGTTCTCCAAAACCCACAATTTACCCTTTTCCACCATGATGACCAACGAGAACACAACAAAACCCAACAGACACCCCAAAACACGTCAAAAACAACACAAAAAGTCCAGGATCAACCCCCCCCCACAAAAAAAAAAAAAAAAAAAAAAAAACCTGAGTACCATATATCCACCCAAAAACCACCCTAAACCTACCTGATGTTCTACAAAACCCACAATTTACACTTTTCCACCATGATGACCAACGAGAACCCAACAAAACCAAACAGAGACCACAAAAACCTTAAAAAACACCCCAAACAAAAATGGCATCACCCCCAAAACTGGAAGAAAATCCGCCAAAACCATAGATCCACCCCAAAACCACCCAACACCTACCTGATGTTCTCCAAAACCCACAATTTACCCTTTTCCAACACGATGACCAACGAGAACCCAACAAAACCCAACAGAGACCCCAAAAAACGTCAAAAACACCCCAAACAAGAACGGCATCACCCCCAAAACTCGAAAAAAATCCCCCAAAACCATAGATCCACCCCAAAAACACCCTAAACCTACCTGATCTTCTCCAAAACCCACAATCCACTCCTATTTAACATAATGACAAACAAGAACACAACAAAACCTAATGGAGACCCCAAAACACGTCAAAAACACCCCAAAAAATATCGGCATCACCCCCAAAACTGGAAGAAAATACGCCAAAACAATAGATCCACCCCAAAACCACCCTAAACCTAACTGATGTTCTCCAAAACCCACAATTTACAATTTTCCACTATGATGACCAACGAGAACCCAACAAAACCCAACAGAGACCCCAAAAAACGTCAAAAACACCCCAAACAAGAACGGCATCACCACCAAAACTCGAAGAAAATCCGCCAAAACCATAGATCCACCCCAAAACCACCCTAAACCTACCTGATGTTCTCCTAATCCCAAAGCACACTCCCAACCACCATAAAACGCATTAGGAACTCAACGAAACGCAACGGAAACCCCAAAACACTTCAAAATCACACGAAGAAAGGAGAGGATCACTCTCCAAAATAGAAGAAAACCCCAAATACCATGAATCCACGCGAAAAGTCCCCCTAAACCTACCTGAAGTTCTCCAAAACCCACAATTTACCCTTTTCCAACACGATGACCATGGAAAAACAAATGAAACACAACGGAGACCCCAAAACACATCAAAAACAACACAAAAAGTCCAGGATCATCCACCCCCCCCCCAAAAAAAAAAAAAAAAAAAAAAAAAAACTGATTACCATATATCCACCCCAAAACCACCCTAAACCTACCTGATATTCTCCAAAACCCACAATTTACCCTTTTCCAACACGATGACCAACGAGAACCCAACAAAACCCAACAGAGACCCCAAAAAACGTCAAAAACACCCCAAACAAGAACGGCATCACCCCCAAAACTGGAAGAAAATCCGCCAAAACCATAGATCCACCCCAAAACCACCCTAAACCTACCTGATCTTCTCCAAAACCCACAATCCACTCCTATTTAACATAATGACAAACAAGAACACAACAAAACCTAATGGAGACCCCAAAACACGTCAAAAACACCCCAAAAAATATCGGCATCACCCCCAAAACTGGAAGAAAATGCACCAAAACAATAGATCCACCCCAAAACCACCCTAAACCTACCTGATCTTCTCCAAAACCCACAATTTACCCTTTTCCAACAAGATGACCAACAAGAACACAACAAAACCTAATGGAGACCCCTAAACACGTCAAAAACACCCCAAAAAATATCGGCATCACCCCCAAAACTGGAAGAAAACCCCAAATACCATAGATCCACCCCAAGGACACCCTAAACCTACCTGATGTTCTCCTAATCCCAAAGCACACTCCCAACCACCATAAAACGCATTAGGAACTCAACGAAACGCAACGGAAACCCCAAAACACTTCAAAATCACACGAAAAAAGGAGAGGATCACTCTCCAAAATAGAAGAAAACCCCAAATACCATGAATCCACGTGAAAAGACCCCCCTAAACCTACCTGAAGTTCTCCAAAACCCACAATTTACCCTTTTACAACACGATGACCATGGAAAACCAAATGAAACACAACAGAGACCCCAAAACTCGTCAAAAACAACACAAAAAGTCCAGGATCATCCCCCCCCCCCAAAAAAAAAAAAAAAAAAAAAAAAAAAACTGAGTACCATATATCCACCCCAAAACCACCCTAAACCTACCTGATGTTCTACAAAACCCACAATTTACACTTTTCCACCATGATGACCAACGAGAACCCAACAAAACCAAACAGAGACCCCAAAAACCTTAAAAAACACCCCAAACAAAAATGGCATCACCCCCAAAACTGGAAGAAAATACGCCAAAACCATAGATCCTCCCCAAAACCAACCAACACCTACCTGATGTTCTCCAAAACCCACAATTTACAATTTTCCACTATGATGACCAACGAGAACCCAACAAAACCCAACAGAGACCCCAAAAAACGTCAAAAGCACCCTAAACAAGAATATCGGCATCACCCCCAAAACTGGAAGAAAATCCGCCAAAACCATAGATCCACCCCAAAACCACCCGAAACATACCTGATGTTCTCCAAAACCCACAATCCACACCTATTTAACATAATGACAAACAAGAACCCAACAAAACCTAATGGAGACCCCAAAACACGTCAAAAACACCCCAAAAAATATCGGCATCACCCCCAAAACTGGAAGAAAATCCCCCAAAACCATAGATCCACCCCAAAACCACCCTAAACCTACCTGATGTTCTCCAAAACCCACAATTTACCCTTTTCCACCATGATGACCAACGAGAACACAACAAAACCCAACAGAGACCCCAAAACACGTCAAAAACAACACAAAAAGTCAAGGATCATCCCCCCCCCCAAAAAAAAAAAAAACAAAAAAAAAAACTGAGTACCATATATCCACCCCAAAACCACCCTAAACCTACCTGATGTTCTCCAAAACCCACAATTTACACTTTTCCACCATGATGACCAACGAGAACACAACAAAACCAAACAGAGACCCCAAAAAACTTAAAAAACACCCCAAACAAAAATGGCATCACCCCCAAAACTGGAAGAAAATCCGCCAAAACCATAGATCCACCCCAAAACCACCCTAAAACTACCTGATCTTCTTCAAAACCCACAATTTACCCTTTTCCAACACGATGACCAACGAGAACCCAACAAAACCCAACAGAGACCCCAAAAAACGTCAAAAACACCCCAAACAAGAACAGCATCACCCCCAAAACTCGAAGAAAATCCGCCAAAACCATAGATCCACCGCAAAACCACCCTAAACCTACCTGATCTTCTCCAAAACCCACAATCCAATCCTATTTAACATAATGACAAACAAGAACCCAACAAAACCTAATGGAGACCCCAAAACACGTCAAAAACACCCCAAAAAATATCGGCATCACCCCCAAAACTGGAAGAAAATCCCCCAAAACCATAGATCCACACCAAAACCACCCGAAACCTAACTGATGTCTTCCAAAACCCACAATTTACACTTTTCCAACACGATGACCAACGAGAACCCAACAAAACCCAACAGAGACCCCAAAAAACGTTAAAAACACCCCAAACAAGAACGGCATCACCCCCAAAACTGGAAGAAAATCCGCCAAAACAATAGACCCACCCCAAAACCACCCTAAACCTACCTGATGTTCTCCAAAACCCACAATTTACCCTTTTCCACCATGATGACCAACGAGAACACAACAAAACCCAACAGACACCCCAAAACACGTCAAAAACAACACAAAAAGTCCAGGATCATCCCCCCCCTCCCAAAAAAAAAAAAAAAAAAAAAAAAACTGTGTACCATATATCCACCCCAAAACCACCCTAAACCTACCCGATGTTCTACAAAACCCACAATTTACACTTTTCCACCATGATGACCAACGAGAACCCAACAAAACCAAACAGAGACCCCAAAAACCTTAAAAAACACCCCAAACAAGAACGGCATCACCCCCAAAACTGGAAGAAAATCCCCAAAAACCATAGATCCACCCCAAAACCACCCGAAACCTACCTGATGATCTCCAAAACCCACAATCCAGACCTATTTAACATAATGACCAACAAGAACCAAACAAAACCTAATGGAGACCCCAAAACACGTCAAAAACACCCCAACAAATATCGGCATCACCCCCAAAACTGGAAGAAAATCCGCCAAAACCATAGATCCACCCCAAAACCACCCTAAACCTACCTGATGTTCTCCAAAACCCACAATTTACAATTTTCCACCATGATGACCAACGAGAACAAAACAAAACCCAACAGAGACCCCAAAACACGTCAAAAACAACACAAAAAGTCCAGGATCATCCCCCCCCCCAAAAAAAAAAAAAAAAAAAAAAACTGAGTACCATAGATCCACCCCAAAACCACCCTAAACCTACCTGATGTTCTACAAAACCCACAATTTACACTTTTCCACCATGATGACCAACGAGAACCCAACAAAACCAAACAGAGACCCCAAAAACCTTAAAAAACACCCCAAACAAGAACGGCATCACCCCCAAAACTGGAAGAAAATCCCCCAAAACCATAGATCCACCCCAAAAACACCCAACACCTACCTGATGTTCTCCAAAACCCACAATTTACCCTTTTCCAACACGATGACCAACGAGAACCCAACAAAACCCAACAGAGACCCCAAAAAACGTCAAAAACACCCCAAACAAGAACGGCATCACCCCCAAAACTGGAAGAAAATCCGCCAAAACCATAGATCCACCCCAAAACCACCCTAAACCTACCTGATCTTCTCCAAAACCCACAATCCACTCCTATTTAACATAATGACAAACAAGAACACAACAAAACCTAATGGAGACCCCAAAACACGTCAAAAACACCCCAAAAAATATCGGCATCACCCCCAAAACTGGAAGAAAATGCACCAAAACAATAGATCCACCCCAAAACCACCCTAAACCTACCTGATGTTCTCCAAAACCCACAATTTACCCTTTTCCAACAAGATGACCAACAAGAACACAACAAAACCTAATGGAGACCCCTAAACACGTCAAAAACACCCCAAAAAATATCGGCATCACCCCCAAAACTGGAAGAAAACCCCAAATACCATAGATCCACCCCAAGGACACCCTAAACCTACCTGATGTTCTCCTAATCCCAAAGCACACTCCCAACCACCATAAAACGCATTAGGAACTCAACGAAACGCAACGGAAACCCCAAAACACTTCAAAATCACACGAAAAAAGGAGAGGATCACTCTCCAAAATAGAAGAAAACCCCAAATACCATGAATCCACGTGAAAAGACCCCCCTAAACCTACCTGAAGTTCTCCAAAACCCACAATTTACCCTTTTACAACACGATGACCATGGAAAACCAAATGAAACACAACGGAGACCCCAAAACTCGTCAAAAACAACACAAAAAGTCCAGGATCATCCCCCCCCCCCAAAAAAAAAAAAAAAAAAAAAAAAAAAACTGAGTACCATATATCCACCCCAAAACCACCCTAAACCTACCTGATGTTCTACAAAACCCACAATTTACACTTTTCCACCATGATGACCAACGAGAACCCAACAAAACCAAACAGAGACCCCAAAAACCTTAAAAAACACCCCAAACAAAAATGGCATCACCCCCAAAACTGGAAGAAAATACGCCAAAACCATAGATCCTCCCCAAAACCAACCAACACCTACCTGATGTTCTCCAAAACCCACAATTTACAATTTTCCACTATGATGACCAACGAGAACCCAACAAAACCCAACAGAGACCCCAAAAAACGTCAAAAGCACCCTAAACAAGAATATCGGCATCACCCCCAAAACTGGAAGAAAATCCGCCAAAACCATAGATCCACCCCAAAACCACCCGAAACATACCTGATGTTCTCCAAAACCCACAATCCACACCTATTTAACATAATGACAAACAAGAACCCAACAAAACCTAATGGAGACCCCAAAACACGTCAAAAACACCCCAAAAAATATCGGCATCACCCCCAAAACTGGAAGAAAATCCCCCAAAACCATAGATCCACCCCAAAACCACCCTAAACCTACCTGATGTTCTCCAAAACCCACAATTTACCCTTTTCCACCATGATGACCAACGAGAACACAACAAAACCCAACAGAGACCCCAAAACACGTCAAAAACAACACAAAAAGTCAAGGATCATCCCCCCCCCAAAAAAAAAAAAAAACAAAAAAAAAAACTGAGTACCATATATCCACCCCAAAACCACCCTAAACCTACCTGATGTTCTCCAAAACCCACAATTTACACTTTTCCACCATGATGACCAACGAGAACACAACAAAACCAAACAGAGACCCCAAAAAACTTAAAAAACACCCCAAACAAAAATGGCATCACCCCCAAAACTGGAAGAAAATCCGCCAAAACCATAGATCCACCCCAAAACCACCCTAAAACTACCTGATCTTCTTCAAAACCCACAATTTACCCTTTTCCAACACGATGACCAACGAGAACCCAACAAAACCCAACAGAGACCCCAAAAAACGTCAAAAACACCCCAAACAAGAACAGCATCACCCCCAAAACTCGAAGAAAATCCGCCAAAACCATAGATCCACCGCAAAACCACCCTAAACCTACCTGATCTTCTCCAAAACCCACAATCCAATCCTATTTAACATAATGACAAACAAGAACCCAACAAAACCTAATGGAGACCCCAAAACACGTCAAAAACACCCCAAAAAATATCGGCATCACCCCCAAAACTGGAAGAAAATCCCCCAAAACCATAGATCCACACCAAAACCACCCGAAACCTAACTGATGTCTTCCAAAACCCACAATTTACACTTTTCCAACACGATGACCAACGAGAACCCAACAAAACCCAACAGAGACCCCAAAAAACGTTAAAAACACCCCAAACAAGAACGGCATCACCCCCAAAACTGGAAGAAAATCCGCCAAAACAATAGACCCACCCCAAAACCACCCTAAACCTACCTGATGTTCTCCAAAACCCACAATTTACCCTTTTCCACCATGATGACCAACGAGAACACAACAAAACCCAACAGACACCCCAAAACACGTCAAAAACAACACAAAAAGTCCAGGATCATCCCCCCCCTCCCAAAAAAAAAAAAAAAAAAAAAAAAACTGTGTACCATATATCCACCCCAAAACCACCCTAAACCTACCCGATGTTCTACAAAACCCACAATTTACACTTTTCCACCATGATGACCAACGAGAACCCAACAAAACCAAACAGAGACCCCAAAAACCTTAAAAAACACCCCAAACAAGAACGGCATCACCCCCAAAACTGGAAGAAAATCCCCAAAAACCATAGATCCACCCCAAAACCACCCGAAACCTACCTGATGATCTCCAAAACCCACAATCCAGACCTATTTAACATAATGACCAACAAGAACCAAACAAAACCTAATGGAGACCCCAAAACACGTCAAAAACACCCCAACAAATATCGGCATCACCCCCAAAACTGGAAGAAAATCCGCCAAAACCATAGATCCACCCCAAAACCACCCTAAACCTACCTGATGTTCTCCAAAACCCACAATTTACCCTTTTCCACCATGATGACCAACGAGAACAAAACAAAACCCAACAGAGACCCCAAAACACGTCAAAAACAACACAAAAAGTCCAGGATCATCCCCCCCCCCAAAAAAAAAAAAAAAAAAAAAAACTGAGTACCATAGATCCACCCCAAAACCACCCTAAACCTAACTGATGTTCTACAAAACCCACAATTTACACTTTTCCACCATGATGACCAACGAGAACCCAACAAAACCAAACAGAGACCCCAAAAACCTTAAAAAACACCCCAAACAAGAACGGCATCACCCCCAAAACTGGAAGAAAATCCCCCAAAACCATAGATCCACCCCAAAAACACCCAACACCTACCTGATGTTCTCCAAAACCCACAATTTACCCTTTTCCAACACGATGACCAACGAGAACCCAACAAAACCCAACAGAGACCTCAAAAAACGTCAAAAACACCCCAAAAAATATCGGCATCACCCCCAAAACTGGAAGAAAATCCGCCAAAACAATAGATCCACCCCAAAACCACCCGAAACCTACCTGATGTTCTCCAAAACCCACAATCCACTCCTATTTAACATAATGACCAACAAGAACACAACAAAACCTAATGGAGACCCCAAAACACGTCAAAAACACCCCAAAAAATATCGGTATCACCCCCAAAACTGGAAGAAAATACACCAAAACCACAGATCCACCGCAAAGCCTCCCTAAACCTACCTGATGTTCTCCAAAACCCACAATTTACCCTTTTCCACCATGATGACCAACGAGAACACAACAAAACCCAACAGACACCCCAAAACACGTCAAAAACAACACAAAAAGTCCAGGATCAACCCCCCCCCACAAAAAAAAAAAAAAAAAAAAAAAAACTGAGTACCATATATCCACCCAAAAACCACCCTAAACCTACCTGATGTTCTACAAAACCCACAATTTACACTTTTCCAATATGATGACCAACGAGAACCCAACAAAACCAAACAGAGACCCCAAAAACCCTAAAAAAACACCCCAAAAAATATCGGCATCACCCCCAAAACTGGAAGAAAATCCCCCAAAACCATAGATCCACCCCAAAACCACCCTAAACCTAACTGATGTTCTCCAAAACACACAATCCACTTTTATTTAATATAATGACCAACGAGAACCCAACAAAACCCAACAGAGACCCCAAAAAACGTCAAAAACACCCCAAACAAGAACGGCATCACCCCCAAAACTTGAAGAAAATCCGCCAAAACCATAGATCCACCCCAAAACCACCCTAAACCTACCTGATCTTCTCCAAAACCCACAATCCACACCTATTTAACATAATGACCAACAAGAACACAACAAAACCTAATGGAGACCCCAAAACACGTCAAAAACACCCCAAACAAGAACGGTATCACCCCCAAAACTGGAAGAAAATACGCCAAAACCATAGATCCACCCCAAAACCTCCCTAAACCTACCTGATGTTCTCCAAAACCCACAATCCACTCCTATTTAACATAATGACAAACAAGAAACCAACAAAACAGAATGGAGACCCCAAAACACGTCAAAAACACACCAAAAAATATCGGCATCACCCCCAAAACTGGAAGAAAATACACCAAAACCATAGATCCACCCCAAAACGACCCTAAACCTACCTGATGTTCTCCAAAACCCACAATCCACACCTATTTAACATAATGACCAACAAGGACACAACAAAACCTAATGGAGACCCCAAAACACGTCAAAAAAACACCAAAAAATATCGGCATCACCCCCAAAACTGGAAGAAAATACACCAAAACCATAGATCCACCCCAAAACCACCCTACACCTACCTGATCTTCTCCAAAACCCACAATCCACTTTTATTTAATATAATGACAAACAAAAACCCAACAAAACCCAACAGAGACCCCAAAAAACGTCAAAAACACACCAAAAAATATCGGCATCACCCCCAAAACTGGAAGAAAATACGCCAAAATCATAGATCCACCCCAAAACCATCCGAAACCTACCTGATGTTCTCCAAAACCCACAATCCACACCTATTTAACATAATGACCAACAAGGACACAACAAAACCTAATGGAGACCCCAAAACACGTCAAAAACACCACAAAAAATATCGGCATCACCCCCAAAACAGGAAGGAAATACACCAAAACCATAGATCCACCCCAAAACCACCCGAAACCTACCTGATGTTCTCCAAAACCCACAATTTACCCTTTTCCACCATGATGACCAACGAGAACACAACAAAACCCAACGGAGACCCCAAAACACGTCAAAAACAACACAAAAAAGAACAGGATCACGCCAAAATATAGAAGAAAACCCCAAATACCATAGATCCACCCCAAAACCACCCTAAACCTACCTGATATTCTCCAAAACCCACAATTTACACTTTTCCAGCAGGATGACCAACGAGAACACAACAAAACACAACAGAGAACCCAAAAAACGTCAAAAACACCCCAAACAAGAACGGCATCACCCCCAAAACTGGAAGAAAACCCCAAATACCATAGATCCACCCCAAAGACACCCTAAACCTACCTGATGTTCTCCTAATCCCAAAGCACACTCCCAACCACCATAAAACACATTAGGAACTCAACGAAACGCAACGGAAACCCCAAAACACTTCAAAATCACACGAAGAAAGGAAAGGATCACTCTCCAAAATAGAAGAAAACCCCAAATACCATGAATCCACGCGAAAAGTCCCCCTAAACCTACCTGAAGTTCTCCAAAACCAGCAATTTACCCTTTTCCAACATGATGACCACGGAAAACCAAACGAAACCCAACGGACACCCCAAAACACATCAAAAACACCACAAAAATCAAACCAGATACTAAAAAAAATAATAATAAAAATAAAAAAAATGCCAGGATTTAAACCTAAAAAAACCCTTAAACCTACCTGATGTTCTGCAAAACCCACAATCCACTCCTATTTAATATAATGACAAACAAGAACCCAACAAAACCCAACGGAGACCCCAAAAAACGTCAAAAACACCCCAAACAAGAACGGCATCACCCCCAAAACTCGAAGAAAATCCGCCAAAACCATAGATCCACCCCAAAACCACCCTAAACCTACCTGATGTTCTCCTAATCCCAAAGCACACTCCCAACCACCATAAAACGCATTAGGAACTCAACGAAACGCAATGGAAACCCCAAAACACTTCAAAATCACACGAAGAAAGGAGAGGATCACTCTCCAAAATAGAAGAAAACCCCAAATACCATGAATCCACGCGAAAAGTCCCCCTAAACCTACCTGAAGTTCTCCAAAACCCACAATTTACCCTTTTCCAACACGATGACCATGGAAAACCAAATGAAACACAACGGAGACCCCAAAACACGTCAAAAACAACACAAAAAGTCCAGGATCATCCCCCCCCCCAAAAAAAAAAAAAAAAAAAAAAAAAAAAAAAAACTGAGTACCATAGATCCACCCCAAAACCACCCTAAACCTACCTGATGTTCTACAAAACCCACAATTTACACTTTTCCACCATGATGACCAACGAGAACCCAACAAAACCCAACAGAGACCCCAAAAAACGTCAAAAGCACCCTAAACAAGAATATCGGCATCACCCCCAAAACTGGAAGAAAATCCGCCAAAACCATAGATCCACCCCAAAACCACCCGAAACCTACCTGATGTTCTCCAAAACCCACAATCCACACCTATTTAACATAATGACCAACAAGAACCCAACAAAACCTAATGGAGACCCCAAAACACGTCAAAAACACCCCAAAAAATATCGGTATCACCCCCAAAACTGGAAGAAAATACACCAAAACCATAGATCCACCCCAAAACCACCCTAAACCTACCTGATGTTCTCCAAAACCCACAATTTACCCTTTTCCACCATGATGACCAACGAGAACACAACAAAACCCAACAGAGACCCCAAAACACGTCAAAAACAACACAAAAAGTCAAGGATCATCCCCCCCCCAAAAAAAAAAAAAAAAACAAAAAAAAAAACTGAGTACCATATATCCACCCAAAAACCACCCTAAACCTACCTGATGTTCTCCAAAACCCACAATTTACCCTTTTCCACCATGATGACCAACGAGAACCCAACAAAACCCAACAGAGACCCCAAAAACCTTAAAAAAAACCCCAAACAAAAATGGCATCACCCCCAAAACTGGAAGAAAATCCGCCAAAACCATAGATCCACCCCAAAACCACCCTAAAACTACCTGATCTTCTTCAAAACCCACAATTTACCCTTTTCCAACACGATGACCAACGAGAACCCAACAAAACCCAACAGAGACCCCAAAAAACGTCAAAAACACCCCAAACAAGAACGGCATCACCCCCAAAACTCGAAGAAAATCCGCCAAAACCATAGATCCACCGCAAAACCACCCTAAACCTACCTGATCTTCTCCAAAACCCACAATCCACTCCTATTTAACATAATGACAAACAAGAACCCAACAAAACCTAATGGAGACCCCAAAACACGTCAAAAACACCCCAAAAAATATCGGCATCACCCCCAAAACTGGAAGAAAATCCCCCAAAACCATAGATCCACACCAAAACCACCCGAAACCTAACTGATGTCTTCCAAAACCCACAATTTACACTTTTCCAACACGATGACCAACGAGAACCCAACAAAACCCAACAGAGACCCCAAAAAACGTCAAAAACACCTCAAAAAATATCGGCATCACCCCCAAAACTGGAAGAAAATCCGCCAAAACAATAGATCCACCCCAAAACCACCCGAAACCTACCTGATGTTCTCCAAAACCCACAATCCAATCCTATTTAACATAATGACCAACAAGAACACAACAAAACCTAATGGAGACCCCAAAACACGTCAAAAACACCCCAAAAAATACCGGTATCACCCCCAAAACTGGAAGAAAATACACCAAAACCATAGATCCACCGCAAAGCCTCCCTAAACCTACCTGATGTTCTCCAAAACCCACAATTTACCCTTTTCCACCATGATGACCAACGAGAACACAACAAAACCCAACAGACACCCCAAAACACGTCAAAAACAACACAAAAAGTCCAGGATCAACCCCCCCCCACAAAAAAAAAAAAAAAAAAAAAAAAAACTGAGTACCATATATCCACCTCAAAACCACCCTAAACCTACCTGATGTTCTACAAAACCCACAATTTACACTTTTCCACCATGATGACCAACGAGAACCCAACAAAACCAAACAGAGACCACAAAAACCTTAAAAAACACCCCAAACAAAAATGGCATCACCCCCAAAACTGGAAGAAAATCCGCCAAAACCATAGATCCACCCCAAAACCACCCAACACCTACCTGATGTTCTCCAAAACCCACAATTTACCCTTTTCCAACACGATGACCAACGAGAACCCAACAAAACCAAACAGAGACCCCAAAAAACGTCAAAAACACCCCAAACAAGAACGGCATCACCCCCAAAACTGGAAAAAAATCCCCCAAAATCATAGATCCACCCCAAAAACACCCGAAACCTACCTGATCTTCTCCAAAACCCACAATCCACTCCTATTTAACATAATGACAAACAAGAACACAACAAAACCTAATGGAGACCCCAAAACACGTCAAAAACACCCCAAAAAATATCGGCATCACCCCCAAAACTGGAAGAAAATACGCCAAAACAATAGATCCACCCCAAAACCACCCTAAACCTAACTGATGTTCTCCAAAACCCACAATTTACAATTTTCCACTATGATGACCAACGAGAACCCAACAAAACCCAACAGAGACCCCAAAAAACGTCAAAAACACCCCAAACAAGAACGGCATCACCACCAAAACTCGAAGAAAATCCGCCAAAACCATAGATCCACCCCAAAACCACCCTAAACCTACCTGATGTTCTCCTAATCCCAAAGCACACTCCCAACCACCATAAAACGCATTAGGAACTCAACGAAACGCAACGGAAACCCCAAAACACTTCAAAATCACACGAAAAAAGGAGAGGATCACTCTCCAAAATAGAAGAAAACCCCAAATACCATGAATCCACGCGAAAAGTCCCCCTAAACCTACCTGAAGTTCTCCAAAACCCACAATTTACCCTTTTACAACACGATGACCATGGAAAACCAAATGAAACACAACGGAGACCCCAAAACTCGTCAAAAACAACACAAAAAGTCCAGGATCATCCCCCCCCCCAAAAAAAAAAAAAAAAAAAAAAAAAAAAAAACTGAGTACCATATATCCACCCCAAAACCACCCTAAACCTACCTGATGTTCTACAAAACCCACAATTTACACTTTTCCACCATGATGACCAACGAGAACCCAACAAAACCAAACAGAGACCCCAAAAACCTTAAAAAACACCCCAAACAAAAATGGCATCACCCCCAAAACTGGAAGAAAATCCGCCAAAACCATAGATCCACCCCAAAACCACCCAACACCTACCTGATGTTCTCCAAAACCCACAATTTACCCTTTTCCAACACGATGACCAACGAGAACCCAACAAAACCCAACAGAGACCCCAAAAAACGTCAAAAACACCCCAAACAAGAACGGCATCACCCCCAAAACTCGAAGAAAATCCCCCAAAATCATAGATCCACCCCAAAAACACCCGAAACCTACCTGATCTTCTCCAAAACCCACAATCCACTCCTATTTAACATAATGACAAACAAGAACACAACAAAACCTAATGGAGACCCCAAAACACGTCAAAAACACCCCAAAAAATATCGGCATCACCCCCAAAACTGGAAGAAAATACGCCAAAACAATAGATCCACCCCAAAACCACCCTAAACCTAACTGATGTTCTCCAAAACCCACAATTTACAATTTTCCACTATGATGACCAACGAGAACCCAACAAAACCCAACAGAGACCCCAAAAAACGTCAAAAACACCCCAAACAAGAACGGCATCACCACCAAAACTCGAAGAAAATCCGCCAAAACCATAGATCCACCCCAAAACCACCCTAAACCTACCTGATGTTCTCCTAATCCCAAAGCACACTCCCAACCACCATAAAACGCATTAGGAACTCAACGAAACGCAACGGAAACCCCAAAACACTTCAAAATCACACGAAGAAAGGAGAGGATCACTCTCCAAAATAGAAGAAAACCCCAAATACCATGAATCCACGCGAAAAGTCCCCCTAAACCTACCTGAAGTTCTCCAAAACCCACAATTTACCCTTTTCCAACACGATGACCATGGAAAAACAAATGAAACACAACGGAGACCCCAAAACACATCAAAAACAACACAAAAAGTCCAGGATCATCCACCCCCCCCCCAAAAAAAAAAAAAAAAAAAAAAAAAAACTGATTACCATATATCCACCCCAAAACCACCCTAAACCTACCTGATCTTCTACAAAACCCACAATTTACCCTTTTCCAACACGATGACCAACGAGAACCCAACAAAACCCAACAGAGACCCCAAAAAACTTAAAAAACACCCCAAACAAGAACGGCATCACCCCCAAAACTGGAAGAAAATCCGCCAAAACCATAGATCCACCCCAAAACCACCCTAAACCTACCTGATCTTCTCCAAAACCCACAATCCACTCCTATTTAACATAATGACAAACAAGAACACAACAAAACCTAATGGAGACCCCAAAACACGTCAAAAACACCCCAAAAAATATCGGCATCACCCCCAAAACTGGAAGAAAATGCACCAAAACAATAGATCCACCCCAAAACCACCCTAAACCTACCTGATGTTCTCCAAAACCCACAATTTACCCTTTTCCAACAAGATGACCAACAAGAACACAACAAAACCTAATGGAGACCCCTAAACACGTCAAAAACACCCCAAAAAATATCGGCATCACCCCCAAAACTGGAAGAAAACCCCAAATACCATAGATCCACCCCAAGGACACCCTAAACCTACCTGATGTTCTCCTAATCCCAAAGCACACTCCCAACCACCATAAAACGCATTAGGAACTCAACGAAACGCAACGGAAACCCCAAAACACTTCAAAATCACACGAAAAAAGGAGAGGATCACTCTCCAAAATAGAAGAAAACCCCAAATACCATGAATCCACGCGAAAAGTCCCCCTAAACCTACCTGAAGTTCTCCAAAACCCACAATTTACCCTTTTACAACACGATGACCATGGAAAACCAAATGAAACACAACGGAGACCCCAAAACTCGTCAAAAACAACACAAAAAGTCCAGGATCATCCCCCCCCCCAAAAAAAAAAAAAAAAAAAAAAAAAAAAAACTGAGTACCATATATCCACCCCAAAACCACCCTAAACCTACCTGATGTTCTACAAAACCCACAATTTACACTTTTCCACCATGATGACCAACGAGAACCCAACAAAACCAAACAGAGACCCCAAAAACCTTAAAAAACACCCCAAACAAAAATGGCATCACCCCCAAAACTGGAAGAAAATACGCCAAAACCATAGATCCACCCCAAAACCAACCAACACCTACCTGATGTTCTCCAAAACCCACAATTTACAATTTTCCACTATGATGACCAACGAGAACCCAACAAAACCCAACAGAGACCCCAAAAAACGTCAAAAACACCCTAAACAAGAATATCGGCATCACCCCCAAAACTGGAAGAAAATCCGCCAAAACCATAGATCCACCCCAAAACCACCCTAAACCTACCTGATCTACTCCAAAACCCACAATCCAATCCTATTTAACATAATGACAAACAAGAACCCAACAAAACCTAATGGAGACCCCAAAACACGTCAAAAACACACCAAAAAATATCGGCATCACCCCCAAAACTGGAAGAAAATCCCCCAAAACCATAGATCCACACCAAAACCACCCGAAACCTAACTGATGTCTTCCAAAACCCACAATTTACACTTTTCCAACACGATGACCAACGAGAACCCAACAAAACCCAACAGAGACCCCAAAAAACGTTAAAAACACCCCAAACAAGAACGGCATCACCCCCAAAACTGGAAGAAAATCCGCCAAAACAATAGATCCACCCCAAAACCACCCTAAACCTACCTGATGTTCTCCAAAACCCACAATTTACCCTTTTCCACCATGATGACCAACGAGAACACAACAAAACCCAACAGACACCCCAAAACACGTCAAAAACAACACAAAAAGTCCAGGATCATCCCCCCCCTCCCAAAAAAAAAAAAAAAAAAAAAAAAACTGTGTACCATATATCCACCCCAAAACCACCCTAAACCTACCCGATGTTCTACAAAACCCACAATTTACACTTTTCCACCATGATGACCAACGAGAACCCAACAAAACCAAACAGAGACCCCAAAAACCTTAAAAAACACCCCAAACAAGAACGGCATCACCCCCAAAACTGGAAGAAAATCCGCCAAAACCATAGATCCACCCCAAAACCACCCGAAACCTACCTGATGTTCTCCAAAACCCACAATTTACACTTTTCCAACACGATGACCAACGAGAACCCAACAAAACCCAACAGAGACCCCAAAAAACGTCAAAAACACCCCAAAAAATATCGGCATCACCCCCAAAACTGGAAGAAAATCCCCCAAAACCATAGATCCACACCAAAACCAACCAACACCTACCTGATGTTCTCCAAAACTCACAATTTACAATTTTCCACTATGATGACCAACGAGAACCCAACAAAACCAAACAGAGACCCCAAAAAACGTCAAAAACACCCCAAACAAGAACGGCATCACCCCCAAAACTGGAAAAAAATCCCCCAAAATCATAGATCCACCCCAAAAACACCCTAAACCTACCTGATGTTCTCCAAAACCCACAATCCAATCCTATTTAGCATAATGACAAACAAGAACACAACAAAACCTAATGGAGACCCCAAAACACGTCAAAAACACCCCAAAAAATATCGGCATCACCCCCAAAACTGGAAGAAAATCCCCCAAAACCATAGATCCACCCCAAAACCACCCTAAACCTAACTGATGTTCTCCAAAACCCACAATTTACAATTTTCCACTATGATGACCATAGAGAACCCAACTAAACCCAACAGAGACACCAAAAAACGTCAAAAACACCCCAAACAAGAACGGCATCACCACCAAAACTCGAAGAAAATCCCCCAAAACCATAGATCCACCCCAAAAACACCCATCACCTACCTGATGTTCTCCAAAACCCACAATCCAATCCTATTTAACATAATGACAAACAAGAACACAACAAAACAGAATGGAGACCCCAAAACACGTCAAAAACACCCCAAAAAATATCGGCATCACCCCCAAAACTGGAAGAAAATCCCCCAAAACCATAGATCCACCCCAAAACCACCCTAAACCTAACTGATGTTCTCCAAAACCCACAATCCACTTTTATTTAATATAATGACAAACAAAAACCCAACAAAACCCAACAGAGACCCCAAAAAACGTCAAAAACACCCCAAACAAGAACGGCATCACCCCCAAAATTGGAAGAAAATCCGCCAAAACCATAGATCCACCCCAAAACCGCCCTAAACCTACCTGATCTTCTCCAAAACCCACAATCCACACCTATTTAACATAATGACTAACAAGGACACAACAAAACCTAATGGAGACCCCAAAACACGTCAAAAACACCCCAAAAAAGAACGGCATCACCCCCAAAACTGGAAGAAAATACACCAAAACCATAGATCCACCCCAAAACCACCCAACACCTACCTGATGTTCTCCAAAACCCACAATTTACCCTTTTCCAACACGATGACCAACGAGAACCCAACAGAACCCAACAGAGACCCCAAAAAACGTCAAAAACACCCCAAACAAGAATGGCATCACCCCCAAAACTGGAAGAAAATCCGCCAAAACCATAGATCCACCCCAAAACCACCCGAAACCTACCTGATGTTCTCCAAAACCCACAATCCAATCCTATTTAACATAATGACAAACAAGAACCCAACAAAACAGAATAGATACCCCAAAACACGTCAAAAACACCCCAAAAAATATCGGCATCACCCCCATAACTGGAAGAAAATACACCAAAACCATAGATCCACCCCAAAACCACCCTAAACCTACCTGATGTTCTCCAAAACCCACAATCCACACCTATTTAACATAATGACCAACAAGGACACAACAAAACCTAATGGAGACCCCAAAACACGTCAAAAACACCCCAAAAAATATCGGCATCACCCCCAAAACTGGAAGAAAATACACCAAAACCATAGATCCACCCCAAAACCATTCGAAACCTACCTGATCTTCTCCAAAACCCACAATCCACTTTTATTTAATATAATGACAAACAAAAACCCAACAAAACCCAACAGAGACCCCAAAAAACGTCAAAAACACCCCAAACAAGAACGGCATCACCCCCAAAACTCGAAGAAAATACGCCAAAACCATAGATCCACCCCAAAACCACCCGAAACCTACCTGATCTTCTCCAAAACCCACAATCCACTCCTATTTAACATAATGACCAACAAGGACACAACAAAACCTAATGGAGACCCCAAAACACGTAAAAAACACACCAAAACATATCGGCATCACCCCCAAAACTGGAAGAAAATACACCAAAACCATAGATCCACCCCAAAACCACCCTAAACCTACCTGATGTTCTCCAAAACCCACAATTTACCCTTTTCCACCATGATGACCAACGAGAACACAACAAAACCTAATGGAGACCCCAAAACACGTCAAAAACAACACAAAAAAGAACAGGATCACGCCAAAATATAGAAGAAAACCCCAAATACCATAGATCCACCCCAAAACCACCGTAAACCTAACTGATGTTCTCCAAAACCCACAATTTACACTTTTCCAACACGATGACCAACGAGAACACAACAAAACACAACAGAGAACCCAAAAAACGTCAAAAACACCCCAAACAAGAACGGCATCACCCCCAAAACTGGAAGAAAACCCCAAATACCATAGATCCACCCCAAGGACACCCTAAACCTACCTGATGTTCTCCTAATCCCAAAGCACACTCCCAACCACCATAAAACACATTAGGAACTCAACGAAACGCAAAGGAAACCCAAAAACACTTCAAAATCACCCGAAGAAAGGAAAGGATCACTCTCCAAAATAGAAGAAAACCCCAAATACCAAGAATCCACGCGAAAAGTCCCCCTAAACCTACCTGAAGTTCTCCAAAACCAGCAATTTACCCTTTTCCAACATGATGACCACGGAAAACCAAACGAAACCCAACGGACACCCCAAAACACATCAAAAACACCACAAAAATCAAACCAGATACTAAAAAAAAAAATAATAATAATAAAAAAAAATGCAAGGATTTAAACCTAAAAAAACCCTTAAACCAACCTGATGTTCTGCAAAACCCACAATCCACTCCTATTTAATATAATGACAAACAAGAACCCAACAAAACCCAACGGAGACCCCAAAAAACGTCAAAAACACCCCAAACAAGAACGGCATCACCACCAAAACTCGAAGAAAATCCGCCAAAACCATAGATCCACCCCAAAACCACCCTAAACCTACCTGATGTTCTCCTAATCCCAAAGCACACTCCCAACCACCATAAAACGCATTAGGAACTCAACGAAACGCAACGGAAACCCCAAAACACTTCAAAATCACACGAAGAAAGGAGAGGATCACTCTCCAAAATAGAAGAAAACCCCAAATACCATGAATCCACGCGAAAAGTCCCCCTAAACCTACCTGAAGTTCTCCAAAACCCACAATTTACCCTTTTACAACACGATGACCATGGAAAACCAAATGAAACACAACGGAGACCCCAAAACACATCAAAAACAACACAAAAAGTCCAGGATCATCCACCCCCCCCCCCAAAAAAAAAAAAAAAAAAAAAAAAAAAAAACTGATTACCATATATCCACCCCAAAACAACCCTAAACCTACCTGATATTCTCCAAAACCCACAATTTACCCTTTTCCAACACGATGACCAACGAGAACCCAACAAAACCCAACAGAGACCGCAAAAAAATTAAAAAACACCCCAAACAAGAACGGCATCACCCCCAAAACTGGAAGAAAATCCCCCAAAACCATAGATCCACCCCAAAACCACCCGAAACCTACCTGATGTTCTCCAAAACCCACAATTTACCCTTTTCCACCATGATGACCAACGAGAACACAACAAAACCCAACAGAGACCCCAAAACACGTCAAAAACAACACAAAAATTCAAGGATCATCCCCCCCCCAAAAAAAAAAAAAAAACAAAAAAAAAAACTGAGTACCATATATCCACCCCAAAACCACCCTAAACCTACCTGATGTTCTCCAAAACCCACAATTTACACTTTTCCACCATGATGACCAACGAGAACACAACAAAACCAAACAGAGACCCCAAAAAACTTAAAAAACACCCCAAACAAAAATGGCATCACCCCCAAAACTGGAAGAAAATCCGCCAAAACCATAGATCCACCCCAAAACCACCCTAAAACTACCTGATCTTCTTCAAAACCCACAATTTACCCTTTTCCAACACGATGACCAACGAGAACCCAACAAAACCCAACAGAGACCCCAAAAAACGTCAAAAACACCCCAAACAAGAACAGCATCACCCCCAAAACTCGAAGAAAATCCGCCAAAACCATAGATCCACCGCAAAACCACCCTAAACCTACCTGATCTTCTCCAAAACCCACAATCCAATCCTATTTAACATAATGACAAACAAGAACCCAACAAAACCTAATGGAGACCCCAAAACACGTCAAAAACACACCAAAAAATATCGGCATCACCCCCAAAACTGGAAGAAAATCCCCCAAAACCATAGATCCACACCAAAACCACCCGAAACCTAACTGATGTCTTCCAAAACCCACAATTTACACTTTTCCAACACGATGACCAACGAGAACCCCACAAAACCCAACAGAGACCCCAAAAAACGTTAAAAACACCCCAAACAAGAACGGCATCACCCCCAAAACTGGAAGAAAATCCGCCAAAACAATAGATCCACCCCAAAACCACCCTAAACCTACCTGATGTTCTCCAAAACCCACAATTTACCCTTTTCCACCATGATGACCAACGAGAACACAACAAAACCCAACAGACACCCCAAAACACGTCAAAAACAACACAAAAAGTCCAGGATCATCCCCCCCCTCCCAAAAAAAAAAAAAAAAAAAAAAAAACTGTGTACCATATATCCACCCCAAAACCACCCTAAACCTACCCGATGTTCTACAAAACCCACAATTTACACTTTTCCACCATGATGACCAACGAGAACCCAACAAAACCAAACAGAGACCCCAAAAACCTTAAAAAACACCCCAAACAAGAACGGCATCAACCCCAAAACTGGAAGAAAATCCCCCAAAACCATAGATCCACCCCAAAAACACCCAACACCTACCTGATGTTCTCCAAAACCCACAATTTACCCTTTTCCAACACGATGACCAACGAGAACCCAACAAAACCCAACAGAGACCCCAAAAAACGTCAAAAACACCCCAAAAAATATCGGCATCACCCCCAAAACTGGAAGAAAATCCCCCAAAACCATAGATCCACACCAAAACCAACCAACACCTACCTGATGTTCTCCAAAACTCACAATTTACAATTTTCCACTATGATGACCAACGAGAACCCAACAAAACCAAACAGAGACCCCAAAAAACGTCAAAAACACCCCAAACAAGAACGGCATCACCCCCAAAACTGGAAAAAAATCC
>NW_028181200.1:12500-72287 GCF_964211825.1 Aythya ferina | reverse complement strand
TTTTTGGGGGTGATCCCGTTCTTTTTTGGGGTGTTTTTGACGTGTTTTGGGGTCTCCGTTGGTATTCCTTGGGTTTTCCGTGGTCATGGTGGTGGAAAATTGTAAATTGTGGGTTTTGGAGAACTTCAGGTAGGTTTAGGGGAATTTTGGGGTGGATTCATGGTATTTGGGCTTTTCTTCTGTTTTTTTTGGGTGATCCTGTTCTTTTTTGGGGTGTTTATGACGTGTTTTGGGGTCTCCGTTGGGTTTTAGTTGGGTTCTTGTTGGTCATCATGGTGAAAAAGTGTAAATTGTGGGTTTTGGAGAACATCAGGTAGGTTTAGGGGGACTTTTGGGGCAGAGTCATGTTTTTTGGTGTTTTCTTCTGTTTCTTGGGGTGGTCCTGCTCTTTTTTGGGAAATTTTTGAGGTGTTTAGGGGTCTCCGTTGGGTTTTGTTGTGTACTCGTTGGTCATCGTGGTGGAAAATGGTAAATTGTGGGTTTTGGAGAACATCAGGTAGGTTTAGGCTGGTTTTGGGATTGGATCCTTGCTTTTTGGGGATTTTCTTCCAGTTTATGGGTGATCCCTTTATTTTTGGGGTGTTTTTGACGTGTTTTGGTGTCTCGTTTTGGGTTTTCATTTGGTTCATGTTGGTCATCCTGGTGAAAAAGTGTAAATTGTGGGTTTTGGAGAACATCAGGTAGGCTTAGGGGGACTTTTGGGGTGGATCTATGGCATTTGGGTTTTTCTTCTGTTTTTTGGGGGAGATCCTGTTCTTTTTTGTTTTTTTTTTTTTTTTTTTTGATATGTTTTTTTTGTCTCCATTGGGTTTCGTTGGGTTTTCCATGGTCATCATGGTGGAAAAGGGTAAATTTGTGGGTTTTGGAGAACATCAGGTAGGTTTAGGGTGGTTTTGGGATTGGATCTGTGCTTTTTGGGGATTTTCTTCCAGTTTATGGGTGATCCCTTTCTTTTTTGGGGTGTTTTTGACGTGTTTTGGTGTCTCCTTTTGGGTTTTCGTTTGGTTCATGTTGGTCATCCTGGTGAAAATTGTAAATTTTTGGGGGGGGAATTTTCTTCCAGTTTTGGGGGTGATCCCGTTCTTTTTTGGGGTGTTTTTGACATGTTTTGGGGTCTCCGTTGGGTTTTGTTGGGTTCTTGTTTTTCATCATGTTGGAAAAGTTTAAATTGCGTGTTTTGGAGAACATCAGGTAGGTTTAGTGTCGTTTTGGGGTGGATCTATGTTTTGGGGGGATTTTCTTCCAGTTTTGGGGGTGATTCCGTTCTTGTTTGGGGTGTTTTTGACTTGTTTTGGGGTCTCCGTTGGGTTTTAGTTGGATTCTCGTTGGTCCTTAAGGGAAATGGGAGTGGATTGTGGGTTTTGAAGAAGATCAGGTGAGTTTAGGGTGGTTTTGTGGGGAAATTCATAGTTTTTGGTGTTTTTTCTTCTGATTCAGTTCTTTTTTGGGGTGTTTTTGAGGTGTTTTGGGGTTTCCGTTGGGTTTCGTTGAGTTCCTAATGGGTTTTATGGTGGTTGGGAGTGGACATTTGGATTTGGAGAACATCAGGTAGGTTTAGAGTGGTTTTGGGATTGGATCCGTGCTTTTTGGGGTTTTCTTTGGTTTTGGGGGTGATCCTGTTCTTGTTTGGGGTGTTTTTGATGTGTTTTGTGGTCTCCGTTGGGTTTCGTTGGGTTTTCCGTGGTCATCATGGTGGAAAAGTGTAAATTGTGGGTTTTGGAGAACATCAGGTAGATTTAGGGTGTTTTTGGGGTGGATCTATGGTTTTGGGGGATTTTGTTCCAGTTTTGGGGTGATCGAATTCATTTTTGGGGTGTTTCTGACGTGTTTTGGGTTCTTCGTTGGGTTTCGTTGGGTTTTCCGTTGTCATCATGGTGGAAAAGTGTAAATTGTGGGTTTTGGAGAACATCAGGTAGGTTTAGGGGGACTTTTGGGGTGGATTCCTGATATATGGGGTTTTCTTCTGTTTTTTTTTTTTTTGGGGGGGGGGTGATCCAATTCATTTTGGGGGTGTTTTTGACGTGTTTTGGGGTCTCCATTGGGTTTCGTTGCGTTTTCCGTGGTCATCATGGTGGAAAAGGGTAAATTGTTGGTTTTGGAGAACATCAGGTAGGTTTAGGTTGGTTTTGGGATTGGATCTATGGTTTTGGGGGATTTTCTTTCGTTTTTGGGGGTGATCCCGTTCTTTTTTGGGGTGTTTTTGACGTGTTTTGGGGTCTCCGTTGGTATTCCTTGGGTTTTCCGTGGTCATGGTGGTGGAAAATTGTAAATTGTGGGTTTTGGAGAACTTCAGGTAGGTTTAGGGGAATTTTGGGGTGGATTCATGGTATTTGGGCTTTTCTTCTGTTTTTTTTGGGTGATCCTGTTCTTTTTTGGGGTGTTTATGACGTGTTTTGGGGTCTCCGTTGGGTTTTAGTTGGGTTCTTGTTGGTCATCATGGTGAAAAAGTGTAAATTGTGGGTTTTGGAGAACATCAGGTAGGTTTAGGGGGACTTTTGGGGCAGAGTCATGTTTTTTGGTGTTTTCTTCTGTTTCTTGGGGTGGTCCTGCTCTTTTTTGGGAAATTTTTGAGGTGTTTAGGGGTCTCCGTTGGGTTTTGTTGTGTACTCGTTGGTCATCGTGGTGGAAAATGGTAAATTGTGGGTTTTGGAGAACTTCAGGTAGGTTTAGGCTGGTTTTGGGATTGGATCCTTGCTTTTTGGGGATTTTCTTCCAGTTTATGGGTGATCCCTTTATTTTTGGGGTGTTTTTGACGTGTTTTGGTGTCTCGTTTTGGGTTTTCGTTTGGTTCATGTTGGTCATCCTGGTGAAAAAGTGTAAATTGTGGCTTTTGGAGAACATCAGGTAGGCTTAGGGGGACTTTTGGTGTGGATCTATGGCATTTGGGTTTTTCTTCTGTTTTTTGGGGAGATCCTGTTCTTTTTTGTTTTTTTTTTTTTTTTTTGATATGTTTTTTGTCTCCATTGGGTTTCGTTGGGTTTTCCATGGTCATCATGGTGGAAAAGGGTAAATTTGTGGGTTTTGGAGAACATCAGGTAGGTTTAGGCTGGTTTTGGGATTGGATCTGTGCTTTTTGGGGATTTTCTTCCAGTTTATGGGTGATCCCTTTCTTTTTTGGGGTGTTTTTGACGTGTTTTGGTGTCTCGTTTTGGGTTTTCGTTTGGTTCATGTTGGTCATCCTGGTGAAAATTGTAAATTTTTGGGGGGGGAATTTTCTTCCAGTTTTGGGGGTGATCCCGTTCTTTTTTGGGGTGTTTTTGACATGTTTTGGGGTCTCCGTTGGGTTTTGTTGGGTTCTTGTTTTTCATCATGTTGGAAAAGTTTAAATTGCGTGTTTTGGAGAACATCAGGTAGGTTTAGTGTCGTTTTGGGGTGGATCTATGTTTTTTGGGGATTTTCTTCCAGTTTTGGGGGTGATTCCGTTCTTGTTTGGGGTGTTTTTGACTTGTTTTGGTGTCTCCGTTGGGTTTTAGTTGGATTCTCGTTGGTCCTTAAGGGAAATGGGAGTGGATTGTGGGTTTTGAAGAAGATCAGGTGAGTTTAGGGTGGTTTTGTGGGGAAATTCATAGTTTTTGGTGTTTTTTCTTCTGATTCAGTTATTTTTTGGGGTGTTTTTGAGGTGTTTTGGGGTTTCCGTTGGGTTTCGTTGAGTTCCTAATGGGTTTTATGGTGGTTGGGAGTGGACATTTGGATTTGGAGAACATCAGGTACGTTTAGAGTGGTTTTGGGATTGGATCCGTGCTTTTTGGGGTTTTCTTTGGTTTTGGGGGTGATCCTGTTCTTGTTTGGGGTGTTTTTGACGTGTTTTGTGGTCTCCGTTGGGTTTCGTTGGGTTTTCCGTGGTCATCATGGTGGAAAAGTGTAAATTGTGGGTTTTGGAGAACATCAGGTAGATTTAGGGTGTTTTTGGGGTGGATCTATGGTTTTGGGGGATTTTGTTCCAGTTTTGGGGTGATCGAATTCATTTTTGGGGTGTTTCTGACGTGTTTTGGGTTCTTCGTTGGGTTTCGTTGGGTTTTCCGTTGTCATCATGGTGGAAAAGTGTAAATTGTGGGTTTTGGAGAACATCAGGTAGGTTTAGGGGGACTTTTGGGGTGGATTCCTGATATATGGGGTTTTCTTCTGTTTTTTTTTTTTTGGGGGGGGGGTGATCCAATTCATTTTGGGGGTGTTTTTGACGTGTTTTGGGGTCTCCATTGGGTTTCGTTGCGTTTTCCGTGGTCATCATGGTGGAAAAGGGTAAATTGTTGGTTTTGGAGAACATCAGGTAGGTTTAGGTTGGTTTTGGGATTGGATCTATGGTTTTGGGGGATTTTCTTTCGTTTTTGGGGGTGATCCCGTTCTTTTTTGGGGTGTTTTTGACGTGTTTTGGGGTCTCCGTTGGTATTCCTTGGGTTTTCCGTGGTCATGGTGGTGGAAAATTGTAAATTGTGGGTTTTGGAGAACTTCAGGTAGGTTTAGGGGAATTTTGGGGTGGATTCATGGTATTTGGGCTTTTCTTCTGTTTTTTTTGGGTGATCCTGTTCTTTTTTGGGGTGTTTATGACGTGTTTTGGGGTCTCCGTTGGGTTTTAGTTGGGTTCTTGTTGGTCATCATGGTGAAAAAGTGTAAATTGTGGGTTTTGGAGAACATCAGGTAGGTTTAGGGGGACTTTTGGGGCAGAGTCATGTTTTTTGGTGTTTTCTTCTGTTTCTTGGGGTGGTCCTGCTCTTTTTTGGGAAATTTTTGAGGTGTTTAGGGGTCTCCGTTGGGTTTTGTTGTGTACTCGTTGGTCATCGTGGTGGAAAATGGTAAATTGTGGGTTTTGGAGAACATCAGGTAGGTTTAGGCTGGTTTTGGGATTGGATCCTTGCTTTTTGGGGATTTTCTTCCAGTTTATGGGTGATCCCTTTATTTTTGGGGTGTTTTTGACGTGTTTTGGTGTCTCGTTTTGGGTTTTCGTTTGGTTCATGTTGGTCATCCTGGTGAAAAAGTGTAAATTGTGGCTTTTGGAGAACATCAGGTAGGCTTAGGGGGACTTTTGGTGTGGATCTATGGCATTTGGGTTTTTCTTCTGTTTTTTGGGGAGATCCTGTTCTTTTTTGTTTTTTTTTTTTTTTTTTTGATATGTTTTTTGTCTCCATTGGGTTTCGTTGGGTTTTCCATGGTCATCATGGTGGAAAAGGGTAAATTTGTGGGTTTTGGAGAACATCAGGTAGGTTTAGGCTGGTTTTGGGATTGGATCTGTGCTTTTTGGGGATTTTCTTCCAGTTTATGGGTGATCCCTTTCTTTTTTGGGGTGTTTTTGACGTGTTTTGGTGTCTCCTTTTGGGTTTTCGTTTGGTTCATGTTGGTCATCCTGGTGAAAATTGTAAATTTTTGGGGGGGGAATTTTCTTCCAGTTTTGGGGGTGATCCCGTTCTTTTTTGGGGTGTTTTTGACATGTTTTGGGGTCTCCGTTGGGTTTTGTTGGGTTCTTGTTTTTCATCATGTTGGAAAAGTTTAAATTGCGTGTTTTGGAGAACATCAGGTAGGTTTAGTGTCGTTTTGGGGTGGATCTATGTTTTTTGGGGATTTTCTTCCAGTTTTGGGGGTGATTCCGTTCTTGTTTGGGGTGTTTTTGACTTGTTTTGGTGTCTCCGTTGGGTTTTAGTTGGATTCTCGTTGGTCCTTAAGGGAAATGGGAGTGGATTGTGGGTTTTGAAGAAGATCAGGTGAGTTTAGGGTGGTTTTGCGGGGAAATTCATAGTTTTTGGTGTTTTTTCTTCTGATTCAGTTCTTTTTTGGGGTGTTTTTGAGGTGTTTTGGGGTTTCCGTTGGGTTTCGTTGAGTTCCTAATGGGTTTTATGGTGGTTGGGAGTGGACATTTGGATTTGGAGAACATCAGGTACGTTTAGAGTGGTTTTGGGATTGGATCCGTGCTTTTTGGGGTTTTCTTTGGTTTTGGGGGTGATCCTGTTCTTGTTTGGGGTGTTTTTGACGTGTTTTGTGGTCTCCGTTGGGTTTCGTTGGGTTTTCCGTGGTCATCATGGTGGAAAAGTGTAAATTGTGGGTTTTGGAGAACATCAGGTAGGTTTAGGGTGGTTTTGGGGTGGATCTATGGTTTTGGGGGATTTTGTTCCAGTTTTGGGGTGATCGAATTCATTTTTGGGGTGTTTCTGACGTGTTTTGGGTTCTTCGTTGGGTTTCGTTGGGTTTTCCGTTGTCATCATGGTGGAAAAGTGTAAATTGTGGGTTTTGGAGAACATCAGGTAGGTTTAGGGGGACTTTTGGGGTGGATTCCTGATATATGGGGTTTTCTTCTGTTTTTTTTTTTTTGGGGGGGGGGTGATCCAATTCATTTTGGGGGTGTTTTTGACGTGTTTTGGGGTCTCCATTGGGTTTCGTTGCGTTTTCCGTGGTCATCATGGTGGAAAAGGGTAAATTGTTGGTTTTGGAGAACATCAGGTAGGTTTAGGTTGGTTTTGGGATTGGATCTATGGTTTTGGGGGATTTTCTTTCGTTTTTGGGGGTGATCCCTTTCTTTTTTGGGGTGTTTTTGACGTGTTTTGGGGTCTCCGTTGGTATTCCTTGGGTTTTCCGTGGTCATGGTGGTGGAAAAGTGTAAATTGTGGGTTTTGGAGAACTTCAGGTAGGTTTAGGGGAATTTTGGGGTGGATTCATGGTATTTGGTCTTTTCTTCTGTTTTTTTGGGTGATCCTGTTCTTTTTTGGGGTGTTTTTGACGTGTTTTGGGGTCTCCGTTGGGTTTTAGTTGGGTTCTTGTTGGTCATCATGGTGAAAAAGTGTAAATTGTGGGTTTTGGAGAACATCAGGTAGGTTTAGGGGGACTTTTGGGGCAGAGTCATGTTTTTTGGTGTTTTCTTCTGTTTCTTGGGGTGGTCCTGCTCTTTTTTGGGAAATTTTTGAGGTGTTTAGGGGTCTCCGTTGGGTTTTGTTGTGTACTCGTTGGTCATCGTGGTGGAAAATGGTAAATTGTGGGTTTTGGAGAACATCAGGTAGGTTTAGGCTGGTTTTGGGATTGGATCCTTGCTTTTTGGGGATTTTCTTCCAGTTTATGGGTGATCCCTTTATTTTTGGGGTGTTTTTGACGTGTTTTGGTGTCTCTTTTTGGGTTTTCGTTTGGTTCATGTTGGTCATCCTGGTGAAAAAGTGTAAATTGTGGGTTTTGGAGAACATCAGGTAGGTTTAGGGGGACTTTTGGTGTGGATCTATGGCTTTTGGGGTTTTCTTTCGTTGTTGGGGTTGAACCAGTTCTTTTTTGGGGTGTTTTTGACTTCTTTTGGGGTCTCCGTTGGGTTTCGTTGGGTTTTCCATGGTCATCATGTTGGAAAATTGTAAATTGTGGGTTTTGGAGATCATCAGGTAGGTTTAGGGTGGTTTTGGGGTGGATCTATGATTTTGAAGGATTTTCTTCCAATTTTGGGGGTGATCCCTTTCTTTTTTTTTTTTTTTTTTTTTTTTTTTTTTTTGACGTGTTTTGTGGTCTCCGTTGGGTTTCGTTGGGTTTTCCATGGTCATCAATGTGGAAAAGTGTAAATTGTGGGTTTTGGAGAACTTCAGGTTGGTTTAGGGGGATTTTTGGGGTGGATCTAAGGCTTTTGGGGTTTTCTTTCGTTGTTGGGGTTGAACCAGTTCTGTTTTGGGGTGTTTTTGACGTTTTTGGGGTCTCCGTTGGGTTTTGTTGGGTTCTCGTTGGTCGTTAAGCTAAATGGGAGTGGATTGTGGGTTTTGAAGAAGATCAGGTGAGTTTAGGGTGATTTGGGAGGGAAATGCATAGTTTTGTTGTTTTTTTTTTTCTTCTGATCCAGTTCTTTTTTGGGGTGTTTTTGACGTGTTTTGGGGTTTCCGTTGCGTTTTGTTGAGTTCCTAATGGGTTTTATGGTGGGTGGGAGTGGATTTTGGGATTTGGAGAAGATCAGGTAGGTTTAAGGGTTTTCTTGGGGTTAAATCACGTATTTTCTTCTGATCCGGTTTGCTTTTGGGGTGTTTTTGAGGTGTTTTGGGGTTTCTTTTTGCGTTTTGTTGAGTTCCTAATGGGTTTTATGGTGGTTGGGAGTGGACTTTGGGATTTGGAGAAGATCAGGTAGGTTTAGGGTGGTTTTGGGATTGGATCCATGCTTTTTGGGGATTTTCTTCCAGTTTTGGGGGTTCTCCCGTTCTCTTTTGCGGTGTTTTTGACATGTTTTGATGTCTCTGTTGGGTTTTGTTGGGTTTTCTGTTGGCATCTTGGTGGAAAAGGGTAAATTGTGGGTATTGGAGAACATCAGGTAGGTTTAGGGGGACTTTTGGGGTGGATCAACGGCTTTTAGGGTTTTCTTTCGGTTTTGGGGGTGATCCCCCTTTTTTTTTATGGTGTTTTTGACGTGTTTTGGGGTTTCCGTTGCGTTTCGTTGATTTCCTAATGTGTTTTAAGTTTGTTGGGAGTGGACTTTGGGATTTGGAGAACATCAGGTAGGTTTAGTGTGGTTTTGGGGTGGATCTATGTTTTTTTGGGGTTTTCTTTCTTTTTTAGGGGTTATCCTGTTCTTGTTTGGGGTGTTTTTGACTTGTTTTGGTGTCTCCGTTGGGTTTTAGTTGGATTCTCGTTGGTCCTTAAGGGAAATGGGAGTGGATTGTGGGTTTTGAAGAAGATCAGGTGAGTTTAGGGTGGTTTTGTGGGGAAATTCATAGTTTTTGGTGTTTTTTCTTCTGATTCAGTTATTTTTTGGGGTGTTTTTGAGGTGTTTTGGGGTTTCCGTTGGGTTTCGTTGAGTTCCTAATGGGTTTTATGGTGGTTGGGAGTGGACATTTGGATTTGGAGAACATCAGGTACGTTTAGAGTGGTTTTGGGATTGGATCCGTGCTTTTTGGGGTTTTCTTTGGTTTTGGGGGTGATCCTGTTCTTGTTTGGGGTGTTTTTGACGTGTTTTGTGGTCTCCGTTGGGTTTCGTTGGGTTTTCCGTGGTCATCATGGTGGAAAAGTGTAAATTGTGGGTTTTGGAGAACATCAGGTAGATTTAGGGTGTTTTTGGGGTGGATCTATGGTTTTGGGGGATTTTGTTCCAGTTTTGGGGTGATCGAATTCATTTTTGGGGTGTTTCTGACGTGTTTTGGGTTCTTCGTTGGGTTTCGTTGTGTTTTCCGTTGTCATCATGGTGGAAAAGTGTAAATTGTGGGTTTTGGAGAACATCAGGTAGGTTTAGGGGGACTTTTGGGGTGGATTCCTGATATATGGGGTTTTCTTCTGTTTTTTTTTTTTTGGGGGGGGGTGATCCAATTCATTTTGGGGGTGTTTTTGACGTGTTTTGGGGTCTCCATTGGGTTTCGTTGCGTTTTCCGTGGTCATCATGGTGGAAAAGGGTAAATTGTTGGTTTTGGAGAACATCAGGTAGGTTTAGGTTGGTTTTGGGATTGGATCTATGGTTTTGGGGGATTTTCTTTCGTTTTTGGGGGTGATCCCTTTCTTTTTTGGGGTGTTTTTGACGTGTTTTGGGGTCTCCGTTGGTATTCCTTGGGTTTTCCGTGGTCATGGTGGTGGAAAATTGTAAATTGTGGGTTTTGGAGAACTTCAGGTAGGTTTAGGGGAATTTTGGGGTGGATTCATGGTATTTGGGCTTTTCTTCTGTTTTTTTTGGGTGATCCTGTTCTTTTTTGGGGTGTTTTTGACGTGTTTTGGGGTCTCCGTTGGGTTTTAGTTGGGTTCTTGTTGGTCATCATGGTGAAAAAGTGTAAATTGTGGGTTTTGGAGAACATCAGGTAGGTTTAGGGGGACTTTTGGGGCAGAGTCATGTTTTTTGGTGTTTTCTTCTGTTTCTTGGGGTGGTCCTGCTCTTTTTTGGGAAATTTTTGAGGTGTTTAGGGGTCTCCGTTGGGTTTTGTTGTGTACTCGTTGGTCATCGTGGTGGAAAATGGTAAATTGTGGGTTTTGGAGAACATCAGGTAGGTTTAGGCTGGTTTTGGGATTGGATCCTTGCTTTTTGGGGATTTTCTTCCAGTTTATGGGTGATCCCTTTATTTTTGGGGTGTTTTTGACGTGTTTTGGTGTCTCGTTTTGGGTTTTCGTTTGGTTCATGTTGGTCATCCTGGTGAAAAAGTGTAAATTGTGGGTTTTGGAGAACATCAGGTAGGTTTAGGGGGACTTTTGGTGTGGATCTATGGCTTTTGGGGTTTTCTTTCGTTGTTGGGGTTGAACCAGTTCTTTTTTGGGGTGTTTTTGACTTCTTTTGGGGTCTCCGTTGTGTTTCGTTGGGTTTTCCATGGTCATCATGTTGGAAAATTGTAAATTGTGGGTTTTGGAGATCATCAGGTAGGTTTAGGGTGGTTTTGGGGTGGATCTATGATTTTGAAGGATTTTCTTCCAATTTTGGGGGTGATCCCTTTCTTTTTTTTTTTTTTTTTTTTTTTTTTTTTTTTTTTTTGACGTGTTTTGTGGTCTCCGTTGGGTTTCGTTGGGTTTTCCATGGTCATCAATGTGGAAAAGTGTAAATTGTGGGTTTTGGAGAACTTCAGGTTGGTTTAGGGGGATTTTTGGTGTGGATCTATGGCTTTTGGGGTTTTCTTTCGTTGTTGGGGTTGAACCAGTTCTGTTTTGGGGTGTTTTTGACGTTTTTGGGGTCTCCGTTGGGTTTTGTTGGGTTCTCGTTGGTCGTTAAGCTAAATGGGAGTGGATTGTGGGTTTTGAAGAAGATCAGGTGAGTTTAGGGTGATTTGGGAGGGAAATGCATAGTTTTGTTGTTTTTTTTTTTCTTCTGATCCAGTTCTTTTTTGGGGTGTTTTTGACGTGTTTTGGGGTTTCCGTTGCGTTTTGTTGAGTTCCTAATGGGTTTTATGGTGGGTGGGAGTGGATTTTGGGATTTGGAGAAGATCAGGTAGGTTTAAGGGTTTTCTTGGGGTTAAATCACGTATTTTCTTCTGATCCGGTTTGCTTTTGGGGTGTTTTTGAGGTGTTTTGGGGTTTCTTTTTGCGTTTTGTTGAGTTCCTAATGGGTTTTATGGTGGTTGGGAGTGGACTTTGGGATTTGGAGAAGATCAGGTAGGTTTAGGGTGGTTTTGGGATTGGATCCATGCTTTTTGGGGATTCTCTTCCAGTTTTGGGGGTTCTCCCGTTCTCTTTTGCGGTGTTTTTGACATGTTTTGATGTCTCTGTTGGGTTTTGTTGGGTTTTCTGTTGACATCTTGGTGGAAAAGGGTAAATTGTGGGTATTGGAGAACATCAGGTAGGTTTAGGGGGACTTTTGGGGTGGATCAACGGCTTTTAGGGTTTTCTTTCGGTTTTGGGGGTGATCCCCCTTTTTTTTTATGGTGTTTTTGACGTGTTTTGGGGTTTCCGTTGCGTTTCGTTGATTTCCTAATGTGTTTTAAGTTTGTTGGGAGTGGACTTTGGGATTTGGAGAACATCAGGTAGGTTTAGTGTGGTTTTGGGGTGGATCTATGTTTTTTTGGGGTTTTCTTTCTTTTTTAGGGGTTATCCTGTTCTTGTTTGGGGTGTTTTTGACTTGTTTTGGGGTCTCCGTTGGGTTTTAGTTGGATTCTCGTTGGTCCTTAAGGGAAATGGGAGTGGATTGTGGGTTTTGAAGAAGATCAGGTGAGTTTAGGGTGGTTTTGTGGGGAAATTCATAGTTTTTGGTGTTTTTTCTTCTGATTCAGTTCTTTTTTGGGGTGTTTTTGAGGTGTTTTGGGGTTTCCGTTGGGTTTCGTTGAGTTCCTAATGGGTTTTATGGTGGTTGGGAGTGGACATTTGGATTTGGAGAACATCAGGTACGTTTAGAGTGGTTTTGGGATTGGATCCGTGCTTTTTGGGGTTTTCTTTGGTTTTGGGGGTGATCCTGTTCTTGTTTGGGGTGTTTTTGACGTGTTTTGTGGTCTCTGTTGGGTTTTCCATGGTCATCATGGTGGAAAAGTGTAAATTGTGGCTTTTGGAGAACATCAGGTAGGTTTAGGGGGACTTTTGGTGTGGATCTATGTCTTTTGGGGTTTTCTTTCGTTTTTAGGGTTTATCCCGTTCTTGTTTGGGGTGTTTTTGACTTCTTTTGGGGTCTCCGTTGGGTTTCGTTGGGTTTTCCATGGTCATCATGTTGGAAAATTGTAAATTGTGGGTTTTGGAGATCATCAGGTAGGTTTAGGGTGGTTTTGGGGTGGATCTATGATTTTGAAGGATTTTCTTCCAATTTTGGGGGTGATCCCTTTCTTTTTTTTTTTTTTTTTTTTTTTTTTTTTTGACGTGTTTTGTGGTCTCCGTTGGTTTTTGTTGGGTTCTTGTTGTTCATCATGGTGAAAACGGGTAAATTGTGGGTATTGGAGAACATCAGGTAGGTTTAGGGGGACTTTTGGGGTGGATCAACGGCTTTTAGGGTTTTCTTTCGGTTTTGGGGGTGATCCCCCTTTTTTTTGGTGGTGTTTTTGACGTGTTTTGGGGTTTCCGTTGCGTTTCGTTGATTTCCTAATGTGTTTTAAGTTTGTTGGGAGTGGACTTTGGGATTTGGAGAACATCAGGTAGGTTTAGTGTGGTTTTGGGGTGGATCTATGTTTTTTTGGGGTTTTCTTTCTTTTTTAGGGGTTATCCTGTTCTTGTTTGGGGTGTTTTTGAGGTGTTTTGGGGTTTCCGTTGGGTTTCGTTGAGTTCCTAATGGGTTTTATGGTGGTTGGGAGTGGACATTTGGATTTGGAGAACATCAGGTACGTTTAGAGTGGTTTTGGGATTGGATCCGTGCTTTTTGGGGTTTTCTTTGGTTTTGGGGGTGATCCTGTTCTTGTTTGGGGTGTTTTTGACGTGTTTTGGGTTCTCTGTTGGGTTTTCCGTGGTCATCATGGTGGAAAAGTGTAAATTGTGGGTTTTGGAGAACATCAGGTAGATTTAGGGTGTTTTTTGGGGTGGATCTATGGTTTTGGGGGATTTTGTTCCAGTTTTGGGGTGATCGAATTCATTTTTGGGGTGTTTCTGACGTGTTTTGGGTTCTTCGTTGGGTTTCGTTGGGTTTTCCGTTGTCATCATGGTGGAAAAGTGTAAATTGTGGGTTTTGGAGAACATCAGGTAGGTTTAGGGGGACTTTTGGGGTGGATTCCTGATATATGGGGTTTTCTTCTGTTTTTTTTTTTTTTTGGGGGGGGGGGGGGTGATCCAATTCATTTTGGGGGTGTTTTTGACGTGTTTTGGGGTCTCCATTGGGTTTCGTTGCGTTTTCCGTGGTCATCATGGTGGAAAAGGGTAAATTGCTGGTTTTGGAGAACATCAGGTAGGTTTAGGTTGGTTTTGGGATTGGACCTATGGTTTTGGGGGATTTTCTTTCGTTTTTGGGGGTGATCCCTTTCTTTTTTGGGGTGTTTTTGACGTGTTTTGGGGTCTCCGTTGGTATTCCTTGGGTTTTCCGTGGTCATGGTGGTGGAAAATTGTAAATTGTGGGTTTTGGAGAACTTCAGGTAGGTTTAGGGGAATTTTGGGGTGGATTCATTGTATTTGGTCTTTTCTTCTGTTTTTTTTTGGGTGATCCTGTTCTTTTTTGGGGTGTTTATGACGTGTTTTGGGGTCTCCGTTGGGTTTTAGTTGGGTTCTTGTTGGTCATCATGGTGAAAAAGTGTAAATTGTGGCTTTTGGAGAACATCAGGTAGGTTTACGGGGACTTTTGGGGCAGAGTCATGTTTTTTGGTGTTTTCTTCTGTTTCTCGGGGTGGTCCCGTTCTTTTTTGGGAAGTTTTTGAGGTGTTTGGAGGTCTCCGTTGGGTTTTGTTGTGTACTCGTTGGTCATCGTGGTGGAAAATGGTAAATTGTGGGTTTTGGAGAACATCAGGTAGGTTTAGGGTGGTTTTGGGATTGGATCCGTGCTTTTTGGGGATTTTCTTCCAGTTTATGGGTGATCCCTTTATTTTTGGGGTGTTTTTGACGTGTTTTGGTGTCTCCTTTTGGGTTTTCGTTTGGTTCATGTTGGTCATCCTGGTGAAAAAGTGTAAATTGTGGCTTTTGGAGAACATCAGGTAGGTTTAGGGGGACTTTTGGTGTGGATCTATGGCTTTTGGGGTTTTCTTTCGTTTTTAGGGTTTATCCCGTTCTTGTTTGGGGTGTTTTTGACTTCTTTTGGGGTCTCCGTTGGGTTTCGTTGGGTTTTCCATGGTCATCATGTTGGAAAATTGTAAATTGTGGGTTTTGGAGATCATCAGGTAGGTTTAGGGTGGTTTTGGGGTGGATCTATGATTTTGAAGGATTTTCTTCCAATTTTGGGGGTGATCCCTTTCTTTTTTTTTTTTTTTTTTTTTTTTTTTTTTTTTTTTTTTTGACGTGTTTTGTGGTCTCCGTTGGGTTTCGTTGGGTTTTCCATGGTCATTGTGGAAAAGTGTAAATTGTGGGTTTTGGAGAACTTCAGGTTGGTTTAGGGGGATTTTTTGTGTGGTCTATGGCTTTTGGGGTTTTCTTTCGTTGTTGGGGTTGAACCAGTTCTTTTTTGGGGTGTTTTTGACGTTTTTGGGGTCTCCGTTGGGTTTTGTTGGGTTCTCGTTGGTCGTTAAGCTAAATGGGAGTGGATTGTGGGTTTTGAAGAAGATCAGGTGAGTTTAGGGTGATTTGGGAGGGAAATGCATAGTTTTGGTTTTTTTATTCTTCTGATTCAGTTCTTTTTTGGGGTGTTTTTGACGTGTTTTGGGATTTCCGTTATGTTTTGTTGAGTTCCTAATGGGTTTTATGGTGGGTGGGAGTGGATTTTGGGATTTGGAGAAGATCAGGTAGGTTTAAGGGTTTTCTTGGGGTTAAATCACGTATTTTCTTCTGATCCGGTTTGCTTTTGGGGTGTTTTTGAGGTGTTTTGGGGTTTCTGTTGCGTTTTGTTGAGTTCCTAATGGGTTTTATGGTGGTTGGGAGTGGACTTTGGGATTTGGAGAAGATCAGGTAGGTTTAGGGTGGTTTTGGGATTGGATCCATGCTTTTTGGGGATTTTCTTCCAGTTTTGGGGGTTCTCCCGTTCTTTTTTGGGGTGTTTTTGACATGTTTTGATGTCTCTGTTGGGTTTCGTTGGGTTTTCTGTTGGCATCTTGGTGGAAAAGGGTAAATTGTGGGTTTTGGAGAACTTCAGGTAGGTTTAGGGGGACTTTTGGGGTGGATTCATGGTATTTGGGGTTTTCTTCTGTTTTTTTTTGGGGGGGTTATCCAATTCATTTTTGGGGTGTTTTTGACATGTTTTGGGGTCTCCGTTGGGTTTTGTAGGGTTCTTGTTTTTCATCATGTTGGAAAAGTGTAAATTGCGTGTTTTGGAGAACATCAGGTAGGTTTAGTGTCGTTTTGGGGTGGATCTATGTTTTTTGGGGATTTTCTTCCAGTTTTGGGGGTGATTCCGTTCTTGTTTGGGGTGTTTTTGACTTGTTTTGGGGTCTCCGTTGGGTTTTAGTTGGATTCTCGTTGGTCCTTAAAGGAAATGGGAGTGGATTGTGGGTTTTGAAGAAGATCAGGTGAGTTTAGGGTGGTTTTGTGGGGAAATTCATAGTTTTTGGTGTTTTTTCTTCTGATTCAGTTATTTTTTGGGGTGTTTTTGATGTGTTTTGGGGTCTCCGTTGGTTTTTGTTGGGTTCTTGTTGTTCATCATGGTGAAAACGGGTAAATTGTGGGTATTGGAGAACATCAGGTAGGTTTAGGGGGACTTTTGGGGTGGATCAACGGCTTTTAGGGTTTTCTTTCGGTTTTGGGGGTGATCCCGCTTTTTTTTGTGGTGTTTTTGACGTGTTTTGGGGTTTCCGTTGCGTTTCGTTGATTTCCTAATGTGTTTTAAGTTTGTTGGGAGTGGACTTTGGGATTTGGAGAACATCAGGTAGGTTTAGGGTGGTTTTGGGGTGGATCTATGTTTTTTTGGGGTTTTCTTTCTTTTTTAGGGGTTATCCTGTTCTTGTTTGGGGTGTTTTTGACGTGTTTTGGGGTTTCCGTTGGGTTTCGTTGAGTTCCTAATGGGTTTTATGGTGGTTGGGAGTGGACATTTGGATTTGGAGAACATCAGGTACGTTTAGAGTGGTTTTGGGATTGGATCCGTGCTTTTTGGGGTTTTCTTTGGTTTTGGGGGTGATCCTGTTCTTGTTTGGGGTGTTTTTGACGTGTTTTGGGTTCTCTGTTGGGTTTTCCGTGGTCATCATGGTGGAAAAGTGTAAATTGTGGGTTTTGGAGAACATCAGGTAGATTTAGGGTGTTTTTTGGGGTGGATCTATGGTTTTGGGGGATTTTGTTCCAGTTTTGGGGTGATCGAATTCATTTTTGGGGTGTTTCTGACGTGTTTTGGGTTCTTCGTTGGGTTTCGTTGGGTTTTCCGTTGTCATCATGGTGGAAAAGGGTAAATTGTGGGTTTTGGAGAACATCAGGTAGGTTTAGGGGGACTTTTTGGGTGGATTCATGATATATGGGGTTTTCTTCTGTTTTTTTTTTTTTTGGGGGGGGGGGGGGGGTGATCCAATTCATTTTGGGGGTGTTTTTGACATGTTTTGGGGTCTCCGTTGGTATTCCTTGGGTTTTCCGTGGTCATGGTGGTGGAAAATTGTAAATTGTGGGTTTTGGAGAACTTCAGGTAGGTTTAGGGGAATTTTGGGGTGGATTCATTGTATTTGGGCTTTTCTTCTGTTTTTTTTTGGGTGATCCTGTTCTTTTTTGGGGTGTTTATGACGTGTTTTGGGGTCTCCGTTGGGTTTTAGTTGGGTTCTTGTTGGTCATCATGGTGAAAAAGTGTAAATTGTGGCTTTTGGAGAACATCAGGTAGGTTTACGGGGACTTTTGGGGCAGAGTCATGTTTTTTGGTGTTTTCTTCTGTTTCTTGGGGTGGTCCCGTTCTTTTTTGGGAAGTTTTTGAGGTGTTTGGGGGTCTCCGTTGGGTTTTGTTGTGTACTCGTTGGTCATCGTGGTGGAAAATGGTAAATTGTGGGTTTTGGAGAACATCAGGTAGGTTTAGGCTGGTTTTGGGATTGGATCCGTGCTTTTTGGGGATTTTCTTCCAGTTTATGGGTGATCCCTTTATTTTTGGGGTGTTTTTGACGTGTTTTGGTGTCTCCTTTTGGGTTTTCGTTTGGTTCATGTTGGTCATCCTGGTGAAAAAGTGTAAATTGTGGGTTTTGGAGAACATCAGGTAGGTTTAGGGGGACTTTTGGTGTGGATCTATGGCTTTTGGGGTTTTCTTTCGTTTTTAGGATTTATCCCGTTCTTGTTTGGGGTGTTTTTGACTTCTTTTGGGGTCTCCGTTGGGTTTCGTTGGGTTTTCCATGGTCATCATGTTGGAAAATTGTAAATTGTGGGTTTTGGAGATCATCAGGTAGGTTTAGGGTGGTTTTGGGGTGGATCTATGATTTTGAAGGATTTTCTTCCAATTTTGGGGGTGATCCCTTTCTTTTTTTTTTTTTTTTTTTTTTTTTTTTTGACGTGTTTTGTGGTCTCCGTTGGGTTTCGTTGGGTTTTCCATGGTCATTGTGGAAAAGTGTAAATTGTGGGTTTTGGAGAACTTCAGGTTGGTTTAGGGGGATTTTTTGTGTGGTCTATGGCTTTTGGGGTTTTCTTTCGTTGTTGGGGTTGAACCAGTTCTTTTTTGGGGTGTTTTTGACGTTTTTGGGGTCTCCGTTGGGTTTTGTTGGGTTCTCGTTGGTCGTTAAGCTAAATGGGAGTGGATTGTGGGTTTTGAAGAAGATCAGGTGAGTTTAGGGTGATTTGGGAGGGAAATGCATAGTTTTGGTTTTTTTATTCTTCTGATTCAGTTCTTTTTTGGGGTGTTTTTGACGTGTTTTGGGATTTCCGTTATGTTTTGTTGAGTTCCTAATGGGTTTTATGGTGGGTGGGAGTGGATTTTGGGATTTGGAGAAGATCAGGTAGGTTTAAGGGTTTTCTTGGGGTTAAATCACGTATTTTCTTCTGATCCGGTTTGCTTTTGGGGTGTTTTTGAGGTGTTTTGGGGTTTCTGTTGCGTTTTGTTGAGTTCCTAATGGGTTTTATGGTGGTTGGGAGTGGACTTTGGGATTTGGAGAAGATCAGGTAGGTTTAGGGTGGTTTTGGGATTGGATCCATGCTTTTTGGGGATTTTCTTCCAGTTTTGGGGGTTATCCCGTTCTTTTTTGGGGTGTTTTTGACATGTTTTGATGTCTCTGTTGGGTTTCGTTGGGTTTTCTGTTGGCATCTTGGTGGAAAAGGGTAAATTGTGGGTTTTGGAGAACTTCAGGTAGGTTTAGGGGGACTTTTGGGGTGGATTCATGGTATTTGGGGTTTTCTTCTGTTTTTTTTGGGGGGGGTTATCCAATTCATTTTTGGGGTGTTTTTGACATGTTTTGGGGTCTCCGTTGGGTTTTGTTGGGTTCTTGTTTTTCATCATGTTGGAAAAGTGTAAATTGCGTGTTTTGGAGAACATCAGGTAGGTTTAGTGTCGTTTTGGGGTGGATCTATGTTTTTTGGGGATTTTCTTCCAGTTTTGGGGGTGATTCCGTTCTTGTTTGGGGTGTTTTTGACTTGTTTTGGGGTCTCCGTTGGGTTTTAGTTGGATTCTCGTTGGTCCTTAAAGGAAATGGGAGTGGATTGTGGGTTTTGAAGAAGATCAGGTGAGTTTAGGGTGGTTTTGTGGGGAAATTCATAGTTTTTGGTGTTTTTTCTTCTGATTCAGTTATTTTTTGGGGTGTTTTTGATGTGTTTTGGGGTCTCCGTTGGTTTTTGTTGGGTTCTTGTTGTTCATCATGGTGAAAACGGGTAAATTGTGGGTATTGGAGAACATCAGGTAGGTTTAGGGGGACTTTTGGGGTGGATCAACGGCTTTTAGGGTTTTCTTTCGGTTTGGGGGGTGATCCCGCTTTTTTTTGTGGTGTTTTTGACGTGTTTTGGGGTTTCCGTTGCGTTTCGTTGATTTCCTAATGTGTTTTAAGTTTGTTGGGAGTGGACTTTGGGATTTGGAGAACATCAGGTAGGTTTAGGGTGGTTTTGGGGTGGATCTATGTTTTTTTGGGGTTTTCTTTCTTTTTTAGGGGTTATCCTGTTCTTGTTTGGGGTGTTTTTGAGGTGTTTTGGGGTTTCCGTTGGGTTTCGTTGAGTTCCTAATGGGTTTTATGGTGGTTGGGAGTGGACATTTGGATTTGGAGAACATCAGGTACGTTTAGAGTGGTTTTGGGATTGGATCCGTGCTTTTTGGGGTTTTCTTTGGTTTTGGGGGTGATCCTGTTCTTGTTTGGGGTGTTTTTGACGTGTTTTGGGTTCTCTGTTGGGTTTTCCGTGGTCATCATGGTGGAAAAGGGTAAATTTGTGGGTTTTGGAGAACATCAGGTAGGTTTAGGCTGGTTTTGGGATTGGATCTGTGCTTTTTGGGGATTTTCTTCCAGTTTATGGGTGATCCCTTTCTTTTTTGGGTTGTTTTTGACGTGTTTTGGTGTCTCCTTTTGGGTTTTCGTTTGGTTCATGTTGGTCATCCTGGTGAAAATTGTAAATTTTTTGGGGGGGAATTTTCTTCCAGTTTTGGGGGTGATCCCGTTCTTGTTTGGGGTGTTTTTGACATGTTTTGGGGTCTCCGTTGGGTTTTGTTGGGTTCTTGTTTTTCATCATGTTGGAAAAGTTTAACTTGCGTGTTTTGGAGAACATCAGGTAGGTTTAGTGTCGTTTTGGGGTGGATCTATGTTTTTTGGGGATTTTCTTCCAGTTTTGGGGGTGATTCCGTTCTTGTTTGGGGTGTTTTTGACTTGTTTTGGGGTCTCCGTTGGGTTTTAGTTGGATTCTCGTTGGTCCTTAAGGGAAATGGGAGTGGATTGTGGGTTTTGAAGAAGATCGGGTGAGTTTAGGGTGGTTTTGTGGGGAAATTCATAGTTTTTGGTGTTTTTTCTTCTGATTCAGTTATTTTTTGGGGTGTTTTTGACGTGTTTTGGGGTCTCCGTTGGTTTTTGTTGGGTTCTTGTTGTTCATCATGGTGAAAACTTGTAAATTTGGTTATTGGAGAACATCAGGTAGGTTTAGGGGGACTTTTGGGGTGGATCAACGGCTTTTAGGGTTTTCTTTCGGTTTTGGGGGTGATCCCGCTTTTTTTGGTGGTGTTTTTGACGTGTTTTGGGGTTTCCGTTGCGTTTTGTTGATTTCCTAATGTGTTTTAAGTTTGTTGGGAGTGGACTTTGGGATTTGGAGAACATCAGGTAGGTTTAGTGTGGTTTTGGGGTGGATCTATGTTTTTTTGGGGTTTTCCTTCTTTTTTAGGGGTTATCCTGTTCTTGTTTGGGGTGTTTTTGACTTGTTTTGGGGTCTCCGTTGGGTTTTAGTTGGATTCTCGTTGGTCCTTAAGGGAAATGGGAGTGGATTGTGGGTTTTGAAAAGATCGGGTGAGTTTAGGGTGGTTTTGCGGGGAAATTCATAGTTTTTGGTGTTTTTTCTTCTGATTCAGTTATTTTTTGGGGTGTTTTTGAGGTGTTTTGGGGTTTCCGTTGGGTTTCGTTGAGTTCCTAATGGGTTTTATGGTGGTTGGGAGTGGACATTTGGATTTGGAGAACATCAGGTACGTTTAGAGTGGTTTTGGGATTGGATCCGTGCTTTTTGGGGTTTTCTTTGGTTTTGGGGGTGATCCTGTTCTTGTTTGGGGTGTTTTTGACGTGTTTTGGGTTCTCTGTTGGGTTTTCCATGGTCATCATGGTGGAAAAGTGTAAATTGTGGGTTTTGGAGAACATCAGGTAGGTTTAGGGGGACTTTTGGTGTGGATCTATGGCTTTTGGGGTTTTCTTTCGTTTTTAGGGTTTATCCCGTTCTTGTTTGGTTTTTGACTTCTTTTGGGGTCTCCGTTGGGTTTCGTTGGGTTTTCCATGGTCATCATGTTGGAAAATTGTAAATTGTGGGTTTTGGAGATCATCAGGTAGGTTTAGGGTGGTTTTGGGGTGGATCTATGATTTTGAAGGATTTTCTTCCAATTTTGGGGGTGATCCCTTTCTTTTTTTTTTTTTTTTTTTTTTTTTTTTTTGACGTGTTTTGTGGTCTCCGTTGGTTTTTGTTGGGTTCTTGTTGTTCATCATGGTGAAAACGGGTAAATTGTGGGTATTGGAGAACATCAGGTAGGTTTAGGGGGACTTTTGGGGTGGATCAACGGCTTTTAGGGTTTTCTTTCGGTTTTGGGGGTGATCCCCCTTTTTTTTGGTGGTGTTTTTGACGTGTTTTGGGGTTTCCGTTGCGTTTCGTTGATTTCCTAATGTGTTTTAAGTTTGTTGGGAGTGGACTTTGGGATTTGGAGAACATCAGGTAGGTTTAGTGTGGTTTTGGGGTGGATCTATGTTTTTTTGGGGTTTTCTTTCTTTTTTAGGGGTTATCCTGTTCTTGTTTGGGGTGTTTTTGAGGTGTTTTGGGGTTTCCGTTGGGTTTCGTTGAGTTCCTAATGGGTTTTATGGTGGTTGGGAGTGGACATTTGGATTTGGAGAACATCAGGTACGTTTAGAGTGGTTTTGGGATTGGATCCGTGCTTTTTGGGGTTTTCTTTGGTTTTGGGGGTGATCCTGTTCTTGTTTGGGGTGTTTTTGACGTGTTTTGGGTTCTCTGTTGGGTTTTCCGTGGTCATCATGGTGGAAAAGTGTAAATTGTGGGTTTTGGAGAACATCAGGTAGATTTAGGGTGTTTTTTGGGGTGGATCTATGGTTTTGGGGGATTTTGTTCCAGTTTTGGGGTGATCGAATTCATTTTTGGGGTGTTTCTGACGTGTTTTGGGTTCTTCGTTGGGTTTCGTTGGGTTTTCCGTTGTCATCATGGTGGAAAAGTGTAAATTGTGGGTTTTGGAGAACATCAGGTAGGTTTAGGGGGACTTTTGGGGTGGATTCCTGATATATGGGGTTTTCTTCTGTTTTTTTTTTTTTTTTTGGGGGGGGGGGGGTGATCCAATTCATTTTGGGGGTGTTTTTGACGTGTTTTGGGGTCTCCATTGGGTTTCGTTGCGTTTTCCGTGGTCATCATGGTGGAAAAGGGTAAATTGCTGGTTTTGGAGAACATCAGGTAGGTTTAGGTTGGTTTTGGGATTGGACCTATGGTTTTGGGGGATTTTCTTTCGTTTTTGGGGGTGATCCCTTTCTTTTTTGGGGTGTTTTCGACGTGTTTTGGGGTCTCCGTTGGTATTCCTTGGGTTTTCCGTGGTCATGGTGGTGGAAAATTGTAAATTGTGGGTTTTGGAGAACTTCAGGTAGGTTTAGGGGAATTTTGGGGTGGATTCATTGTATTTGGTCTTTTCTTCTGTTTTTTTTTGGGTGATCCTGTTCTTTTTTGGGGTGTTTATGACGTGTTTTGGGGTCTCCGTTGGGTTTTAGTTGGGTTCTTGTTGGTCATCATGGTGAAAAAGTTTAAATTGTGGCTTTTGGAGAACATCAGGTAGGTTTACGGGGACTTTTGGGGCAGAGTCATGTTTTTTGGTGTTTTCTTCTGTTTCTCGGGGTGGTCCCGTTCTTTTTTGGGAAGTTTTTGAGGTGTTTGGAGGTCTCCGTTGGGTTTTGTTGTGTACTCGTTGGTCATCGTGGTGGAAAATGGTAAATTGTGGGTTTTGGAGAACATCAGGTAGGTTTAGGGTGGTTTTGGGATTGGATCCGTGCTTTTTGGGGATTTTCTTCCAGTTTATGGGTGATCCCTTTATTTTTGGGGTGTTTTTGACGTGTTTTGGTGTCTCCTTTTGGGTTTTCGTTTGGTTCATGTTGGTCATCCTGGTGAAAAAGTGTAAATTGTGGCTTTTGGAGAACATCAGGTAGGTTTAGGGGGACTTTTGGTGTGGATCTATGGCTTTTGGGGTTTTCTTTCGTTTTTAGGGTTTATCCCGTTCTTGTTTGGGGTGTTTTTGACTTCTTTTGGGGTCTCCGTTGGGTTTCGTTGGGTTTTCCATGGTCATCATGTTGGAAAATTGTAAATTGTGGGTTTTGGAGATCATCAGGTAGGTTTAGGGTGGTTTTGGGGTGGATCTATGATTTTGAAGGATTTTCTTCCAATTTTGGGGGTGATCCCTTTCTTTTTTTTTTTTTTTTTTTTTTTTTTTTTGACGTGTTTTGTGGTCTCCGTTGGGTTTCGTTGGGTTTTCCATGGTCATTGTGGAAAAGTGTAAATTGTGGGTTTTGGAGAACTTCAGGTTGGTTTAGGGGGATTTTTTGTGTGGTCTATGGCTTTTGGGGTTTTCTTTCGTTGTTGGGGTTGAACCAGTTCTTTTTTGGGGTGTTTTTGACGTTTTTGGGGTCTCCGTTGGGTTTTGTTGGGTTCTCGTTGGTCGTTAAGCTAAATGGGAGTGGATTGTGGGTTTTGAAGAAGATCAGGTGAGTTTAGGGTGATTTGGGAGGGAAATGCATAGTTTTGGTTTTTTTATTCTTCTGATTCAGTTCTTTTTTGGGGTGTTTTTGACGTGTTTTGGGATTTCCGTTATGTTTTGTTGAGTTCCTAATGGGTTTTATGGTGGGTGGGAGTGGATTTTGGGATTTGGAGAAGATCAGGTAGGTTTAAGGGTTTTCTTGGGGTTAAATCACGTATTTTCTTCTGATCCGGTTTGCTTTTGGGGTGTTTTTGAGGTGTTTTGGGGTTTCTGTTGCGTTTTGTTGAGTTCCTAATGGGTTTTATGGTGGTTGGGAGTGGACTTTGGGATTTGGAGAAGATCAGGTAGGTTTAGGGTGGTTTTGGGATTGGATCCATGCTTTTTGGGGATTTTCTTCCAGTTTTGGGGGTTCTCCCGTTCTTTTTTGGGGTGTTTTTGACATGTTTTGATGTCTCTGTTGGGTTTCGTTGGGTTTTCTGTTGGCATCTTGGTGGAAAAGGGTAAATTGTGGGTTTTGGAGAACTTCAGGTAGGTTTAGGGGGACTTTTGGGGTGGATTCATGGTATTTGGGGTTTTCTTCTGTTTTTTTTTGGGGGGGTTATCCAATTCATTTTTGGGGTGTTTTTGACATGTTTTGGGGTCTCCGTTGGGTTTTGTTGGGTTCTTGTTTTTCATCATGTTGGAAAAGTGTAAATTGCGTGTTTTGGAGAACATCAGGTAGGTTTAGTGTCGTTTTGGGGTGGATCTATGTTTTTTGGGGATTTTCTTCCAGTTTTGGGGGTGATTCCGTTCTTGTTTGGGGTGTTTTTGACTTGTTTTGGGGTCTCCGTTGGGTTTTAGTTGGATTCTCGTTGGTCCTTAAAGGAAATGGGAGTGGATTGTGGGTTTTGAAGAAGATCAGGTGAGTTTAGGGTGGTTTTGTGGGGAAATTCATAGTTTTTGGTGTTTTTTCTTCTGATTCAGTTATTTTTTGGGGTGTTTTTGATGTGTTTTGGGGTCTCCGTTGGTTTTTGTTGGGTTCTTGTTGTTCATCATGGTGAAAACGGGTAAATTGTGGGTATTGGAGAACATCAGGTAGGTTTAGGGGGACTTTTGGGGTGGATCAACGGCTTTTAGGGTTTTCTTTCGGTTTGGGGGGTGATCCCGCTTTTTTTTGTGGTGTTTTTGACGTGTTTTGGGGTTTCCGTTGCGTTTCGTTGATTTCCTAATGTGTTTTAAGTTTGTTGGGAGTGGACTTTGGGATTTGGAGAACATCAGGTAGGTTTAGGGTGGTTTTGGGGTGGATCTATGTTTTTTTGGGGTTTTCTTTCTTTTTTAGGGGTTATCCTGTTCTTGTTTGGGGTGTTTTTGAGGTGTTTTGGGGTTTCCGTTGGGTTTCGTTGAGTTCCTAATGGGTTTTATGGTGGTTGGGAGTGGACATTTGGATTTGGAGAACATCAGGTACGTTTAGAGTGGTTTTGGGATTGGATCCGTGCTTTTTGGGGTTTTCTTTGGTTTTGGGGGTGATCCTGTTCTTGTTTGGGGTGTTTTTGACGTGTTTTGGGTTCTCTGTTGGGTTTTCCGTGGTCATCATGGTGGAAAAGGGTAAATTTGTGGGTTTTGGAGAACATCAGGTAGGTTTAGGCTGGTTTTGGGATTGGATCTGTGCTTTTTGGGGATTTTCTTCCAGTTTATGGGTGATCCCTTTCTTTTTTGGGGTGTTTTTGACGTGTTTTGGTGTCTCCTTTTGGGTTTTCGTTTGGTTCATGTTGGTCATCCTGGTGAAAATTGTAAATTTTTTGGGGGGGAATTTTCTTCCAGTTTTGGGGGTGATCCCGTTCTTGTTTGGGGTGTTTTTGACATGTTTTGGGGTCTCCGTTGGGTTTTGTTGGGTTCTTGTTTTTCATCATGTTGGAAAAGTTTAACTTGCGTGTTTTGGAGAACATCAGGTAGGTTTAGTGTCGTTTTGGGGTGGATCTATGTTTTTTGGGGATTTTCTTCCAGTTTTGGGGGTGATTCCGTTCTTGTTTGGGGTGTTTTTGACTTGTTTTGGGGTCTCCGTTGGGTTTTAGTTGGATTCTCGTTGGTCCTTAAGGGAAATGGGAGTGGATTGTGGGTTTTGAAGAAGATCGGGTGAGTTTAGGGTGGTTTTGTGGGGAAATTCATAGTTTTTGGTGTTTTTTCTTCTGATTCAGTTATTTTTTGGGGTGTTTTTGACGTGTTTTTGGGTCTCCGTTGGTTTTTGTTGGGTTCTTGTTGTTCATCATGGTGAAAACTTGTAAATTTGGTTATTGGAGAACATCAGGTAGGTTTAGGGGGACTTTTGGGGTGGATCAACGGCTTTTAGGGTTTTCTTTCGGTTTTGGGGGTGATCCCGCTTTTTTTGGTGGTGTTTTTGACGTGTTTTGGGGTTTCCGTTGCGTTTTGTTGATTTCCTAATGTGTTTTAAGTTTGTTGGGAGTGGACTTTGGGATTTGGAGAACATCAGGTAGGTTTAGTGTGGTTTTGGGGTGGATCTATGTTTTTTGGGGGTTTTCCTTCTTTTTTAGGGGTTATCCTGTTCTTGTTTGGGGTGTTTTTGACTTGTTTTGGGGTCTCCGTTGGGTTTTAGTTGGATTCTCGTTGGTCCTTAAGGGAAATGGGAGTGGATTGTGGGTTTTGAAAAGATCGGGTGAGTTTAGGGTGGTTTTGCGGGGAAATTCATAGTTTTTGGTGTTTTTTCTTCTGATTCAGTTATTTTTTGGGGTGTTTTTGAGGTGTTTTGGGGTTTCCGTTGGGTTTCGTTGAGTTCCTAATGGGTTTTATGGTGGTTGGGAGTGGACATTTGGATTTGGAGAACATCAGGTACGTTTAGAGTGGTTTTGGGATTGGATCCGTGCTTTTTGGGGTTTTCTTTGGTTTTGGGGGTGATCCTGTTCTTGTTTGGGGTGTTTTTGACGTGTTTTGGGTTCTCTGTTGGGTTTTCCATGGTCATCATGGTGGAAAAGTGTAAATTGTGGGTTTTGGAGAACATCAGGTAGGTTTAGGGGGACTTTTGGTGTGGATCTATGGCTTTTGGGGTTTTCTTTCGTTTTTAGGGTTTATCCCGTTCTTGTTTGGGGTGTTTTTGACTTCTTTTGGGGTCTCCGTTGGGTTTCGTTGGGTTTTCCATGGTCATCATGTTGGAAAATTGTAAATTGTGGGTTTTGGAGATCATCAGGTAGGTTTAGGGTGGTTTTGGGGTGGATCTATGATTTTGAAGGATTTTCTTCCAATTTTGGGGGTGATCCCTTTCTTTTTTTTTTTTTTTTTTTTTTTTTTTTTTGACGTGTTTTGTGGTCTCCGTTGGTTTTTGTTGGGTTCTTGTTGTTCATCATGGTGAAAACGGGTAAATTGTGGGTATTGGAGAACATCAGGTAGGTTTAGGGGGACTTTTGGGGTGGATCAACGGCTTTTAGGGTTTTCTTTCGGTTTTGGGGGTGATCCCGCTTTTTTTGGTGGTGTTTTTGACGTGTTTTGGGGTTTCCGTTGCGTTTCGTTGATTTCCTAATGTGTTTTAAGTTTGTTGGGAGTGGACTTTGGGATTTGGAGAACATCAGGTAGGTTTAGGGTGGTTTTGGGGTGGATCTATGTTTTTTTGGGGTTTTCTTTCTTTTTTAGGGGTTATCCTGTTCTTGTTTGGGGTGTTTTTGACGTGTTTTGGGGTTTCCGTTGGGTTTCGTTGAGTTCCTAATGGGTTTTATGGTGGTTGGGAGTGGACATTTGGATTTGGAGAACATCAGGTACGTTTAGAGTGGTTTTGGGATTGGATCCGTGCTTTTTGGGGTTTTCTTTGGTTTTGGGGGTGATCCTGTTCTTGTTTGGGGTGTTTTTGACGTGTTTTGGGTTCTCTGTTGGGTTTTCCGTGGTCATCATGGTGGAAAAGTGTAAATTGTGGGTTTTGGAGAACATCAGGTAGATTTAGGGTGTTTTTTGGGGTGGATCTATGGTTTTGGGGGATTTTGTTCCAGTTTTGGGGTGATCGAATTCATTTTTGGGGTGTTTCTGACGTGTTTTGGGTTCTTCGTTGGGTTTCGTTGGGTTTTCCGTTGTCATCATGGTGGAAAAGTGTAAATTGTGGGTTTTGGAGAACATCAGGTAGGTTTAGGGGGACTTTTGGGGTGGATTCCTGATATATGGGGTTTTCTTCTGTTTTTTTTTTTTTTTTTGGGGGGGGGGGGGGTGATCCAATTCATTTTGGGGGTGTTTTTGACGTGTTTTGGGGTCTCCATTGGGTTTCGTTGCGTTTTCCGTGGTCATCATGGTGGAAAAGGGTAAATTGCTGGTTTTGGAGAACATCAGGTAGGTTTAGGTTGGTTTTGGGATTGGACCTATGGTTTTGGGGGATTTTCTTTCGTTTTTGGGGGTGATCCCTTTCTTTTTTGGGGTGTTTTTGACGTGTTTTGGGGTCTCCGTTGGTATTCCTTGGGTTTTCCGTGGTCATGGTGGTGGAAAATTGTAAATTGTGGGTTTTGGAGAACTTCAGGTAGGTTTAGGGGAATTTTGGGGTGGATTCATTGTATTTGGTCTTTTCTTCTGTTTTTTTTTGGGTGATCCTGTTCTTTTTTGGGGTGTTTATGACGTGTTTTGGGGTCTCCGTTGGGTTTTAGTTGGGTTCTTGTTGGTCATCATGGTGAAAAAGTGTAAATTGTGGCTTTTGGAGAACATCAGGTAGGTTTACGGGGACTTTTGGGGCAGAGTCATGTTTTTTGGTGTTTTCTTCTGTTTCTTGGGGTGGTCCCGTTCTTTTTTGGGAAGTTTTTGAGGTGTTTGGAGGTCTCCGTTGGGTTTTGTTGTGTACTCGTTGGTCATCGTGGTGGAAAATGGTAAATTGTGGGTTTTGGAGAACATCAGGTAGGTTTAGGGTGGTTTTGGGATTGGATCCGTGCTTTTTGGGGATTTTCTTCCAGTTTATGGGTGATCCCTTTATTTTTGGGGTGTTTTTGACGTGTTTTGGTGTCTCGTTTTGGGTTTTCGTTTGGTTCATGTTGGTCATCCTGGTGAAAAAGTGTAAATTGTGGCTTTTGGAGAACATCAGGTAGGTTTAGGGGGACTTTTGGTGTGGATCTATGGCTTTTGGGGTTTTCTTTCGTTTTTAGGGTTTATCCCGTTCTTGTTTGGGGTGTTTTTGACTTCTTTTGGGGTCTCCGTTGGGTTTCGTTGGGTTTTCCATGGTCATCATGTTGGAAAATTGTAAATTGTGGGTTTTGGAGATCATCAGGTAGGTTTAGGGTGGTTTTGGGGTGGATCTATGATTTTGAAGGATTTTCTTCCAATTTTGGGGGTGATCCCTTTCTTTTTTTTTTTTTTTTTTTTTTTTTTTTTTGACGTGTTTTGTGGTCTCCGTTGGGTTTCGTTGGGTTTTCCATGGTCATTGTGGAAAAGTGTAAATTGTGGGTTTTGGAGAACTTCAGGTTGGTTTAGGGGGATTTTTTGTGTGGTCTATGGCTTTTGGGGTTTTCTTTCGTTGTTGGGGTTGAACCAGTTCTTTTTTGGGGTGTTTTTGACGTTTTTGGGGTCTCCGTTGGGTTTTGTTGGGTTCTCGTTGGTCGTTAAGCTAAATGGGAGTGGATTGTGGGTTTTGAAGAAGATCAGGTGAGTTTAGGGTGATTTGGGAGGGAAATGCATAGTTTTGGTTTTTTTATTCTTCTGATTCAGTTCTTTTTTGGGGTGTTTTTGACGTGTTTTGGGATTTCCGTTATGTTTTGTTGAGTTCCTAATGGGTTTTATGGTGGGTGGGAGTGGATTTTGGGATTTGGAGAAGATCAGGTAGGTTTAAGGGTTTTCTTGGGGTTAAATCACGTATTTTCTTCTGATCCGGTTTGCTTTTGGGGTGTTTTTGAGGTGTTTTGGGGTTTCTGTTGCGTTTTGTTGAGTTCCTAATGGGTTTTATGGTGGTTGGGAGTGGACTTTGGGATTTGGAGAAGATCAGGTAGGTTTAGGGTGGTTTTGGGATTGGATCCATGCTTTTTGGGGATTTTCTTCCAGTTTTGGGGGTTATCCCGTTCTTTTTTGGGGTGTTTTTGACATGTTTTGATGTCTCTGTTGGGTTTCGTTGGGTTTTCTGTTGGCATCTTGGTGGAAAAGGGTAAATTGTGGGTTTTGGAGAACTTCAGGTAGGTTTAGGGGGACTTTTGGGGTGGATTCATGGTATTTGGGGTTTTCTTCTGTTTTTTTTTGGGGGGGTTATCCAATTCATTTTTGGGGTGTTTTTGACATGTTTTGGGGTCTCCGTTGGGTTTTGTTGGGTTCTTGTTTTTCATCATGTTGGAAAAGTGTAAATTGCGTGTTTTGGAGAACATCAGGTAGGTTTAGTGTCGTTTTGGGGTGGATCTATGTTTTTTGGGGATTTTCTTCCAGTTTTGGGGGTGATTCCGTTCTTGTTTGGGGTGTTTTTGACTTGTTTTGGGGTCTCCGTTGGGTTTTAGTTGGATTCTCGTTGGTCCTTAAAGGAAATGGGAGTGGATTGTGGGTTTTGAAGAAGATCAGGTGAGTTTAGGGTGGTTTTGTGGGGAAATTCATAGTTTTTGGTGTTTTTTCTTCTGATTCAGTTATTTTTTGGGGTGTTTTTGATGTGTTTTGGGGTCTCCGTTGGTTTTTGTTGGGTTCTTGTTGTTCATCATGGTGAAAACGGGTAAATTGTGGGTATTGGAGAACATCAGGTAGGTTTAGGGGGACTTTTGGGGTGGATCAACGGCTTTTAGGGTTTTCTTTCGGTTTGGGGGGTGATCCCGCTTTTTTTTGTGGTGTTTTTGACGTGTTTTGGGGTTTCCGTTGCGTTTCGTTGATTTCCTAATGTGTTTTAAGTTTGTTGGGAGTGGACTTTGGGATTTGGAGAACATCAGGTAGGTTTAGGGTGGTTTTGGGGTGGATCTATGTTTTTTTGGGGTTTTCTTTCTTTTTTAGGGGTTATCCTGTTCTTGTTTGGGGTGTTTTTGACGTGTTTTGGGGTTTCCGTTGGGTTTCGTTGAGTTCCTAATGGGTTTTATGGTGGTTGGGAGTGGACATTTGGATTTGGAGAACATCAGGTACGTTTAGAGTGGTTTTGGGATTGGATCCGTGCTTTTTGGGGTTTTCTTTGGTTTTGGGGGTGATCCTGTTCTTGTTTGGGGTGTTTTTGACGTGTTTTGGGTTCTCTGTTGGGTTTTCCGTGGTCATCATGGTGGAAAAGTGTAAATTGTGGGTTTTGGAGAACATCAGGTAGGTTTAGGGGGACTTTTGGGGTGGATTCATGATATATGGGGTTTTCTTCTGTTTTTTTTTTTTTTTTTTGGGGGGGGGGGGTGATCCAATTCATTTTGGGGGTGTTTTTGACGTGTTTTGGGGTCTCCATTGGGTTTCGTTGCGTTTTCCGTGGTCATCATGGTGGAAAAGGGTAAATTGCTGGTTTTGGAGAACATCAGGTAGGTTTAGGTTGGTTTTGGGATTGGACCTATGGTTTTGGGGGATTTTCTTTCGTTTTTGGGGGTGATCCCTTTCTTTTTTGGGGTGTTTTTGACGTGTTTTGGGGTCTCCGTTGGTATTCCTTGGGTTTTCCGTGGTCATGGTGGTGGAAAATTGTAAATTGTGGGTTTTGGAGAACTTCAGGTAGGTTTAGGGGAATTTTGGGGTGGATTCATTGTATTTGGGCTTTTCTTCTGTTTTTTTTTGGGTGATCCTGTTCTTTTTTGGGGTGTTTATGACGTGTTTTGGGGTCTCCGTTGGGTTTTAGTTGGGTTCTTGTTGGTCATCATGGTGAAAAAGTGTAAATTGTGGCTTTTGGAGAACATCAGGTAGGTTTACGGGGACTTTTGGGGCAGAGTCATGTTTTTTGGTGTTTTCTTCTGTTTCTTGGGGTGGTCCCGTTCTTTTTTGGGAAGTTTTTGAGGTGTTTGGGGGTCTCCGTTGGGTTTTGTTGTGTACTCGTTGGTCATCGTGGTGGAAAATGGTAAATTGTGGGTTTTGGAGAACATCAGGTAGGTTTAGGGTGGTTTTGGGATTGGATCCGTGCTTTTTGGGGATTTTCTTCCAGTTTATGGGTGATCCCTTTATTTTTGGGGTGTTTTTGACGTGTTTTGATGTCTCTGTTGGGTTTTCGTTTGGTTCATGTTGGTCATCCTGGTGAAAAAGTGTAAATTGTGGCTTTTGGAGAACATCAGGTAGGTTTAGGGGGACTTTTGGTGTGGATCTATGGCTTTTGGGGTTTTCTTTCATTTTTAGGGTTTATCCCGTTCTTGTTTGGGGTGTTTTTGACTTCTTTTGGGGTCTCCGTTGGGTTTCGTTGGGTTTTCCATGGTCATCATGTTGGAAAATTGTAAATTGTGGGTTTTGGAGATCATCAGGTAGGTTTAGGGTGGTTTTGGGGTGGATCTATGATTTTGAAGGATTTTCTTCCAATTTTGGGGGTGATCCCTTTCTTTTTTTTTTTTTTTTTTTTTTTTTTTTTTTTTTTTTGACGTGTTTTGTGGTCTCCGTTGGGTTTCGTTGGGTTTTCCATGGTCATTGTGGAAAAGTGTAAATTGTGGGTTTTGGAGAACTTCAGGTTGGTTTAGGGGGATTTTTTGTGTGGTCTATGGCTTTTGGGGTTTTCTTTCGTTGTTGGGGTTGAACCAGTTCTTTTTTGGGGTGTTTTTGACGTTTTTGGGGTCTCCATTGGGTTTTGTTGGGTTCTCGTTGGTCGTTAAGCTAAATGGGAGTGGATTGTGGGTTTTGAAGAAGATCAGGTGAGTTTAGGGTGATTTGGGAGGGAAATGCATAGTTTTGGTTTTTTTATTCTTCTGATTCAGTTCTTTTTTGGGGTGTTTTTGACGTGTTTTGGGATTTCCGTTATGTTTTGTTGAGTTCCTAATGGGTTTTATGGTGGGTGGGAGTGGATTTTGGGATTTGGAGAAGATCAGGTAGGTTTAAGGGTTTTCTTGGGGTTAAATCACGTATTTTCTTCTGATCCGGTTTGCTTTTGGGGTGTTTTTGAGGTGTTTTGGGGTTTCTGTTGCGTTTTGTTGAGTTCCTAATGGGTTTTATGGTGGTTGGGAGTGGACTTTGGGATTTGGAGAAGATCAGGTAGGTTTAGGGTGGTTTTGGGATTGGATCCATGCTTTTTGGGGATTTTCTTCCAGTTTTGGGGGTTATCCCGTTCTTTTTTGGGGTGTTTTTGACATGTTTTGATGTCTCTGTTGGGTTTCGTTGGGTTTTCTGTTGGCATCTTGGTGGAAAAGGGTAAATTGTGGGTTTTGGAGAACTTCAGGTAGGTTTAGGGGGACTTTTGGGGTGGATTCATGGTATTTGGGGTTTTCTTCTGTTTTTTGGGGTGATCCAATTCATTTTTGGGGTGTTTTTGACGTGTTTTGGGGTTGTCCGTTGGGTTTTGTTGGGTTCTCGTTGGTCATCATTGTGAAAAAGGGTAAATTGTGGGTTTTGGAGAACATCAGGTAGGCTTAGGGGGACTTTTGGGGTGGATCTATGGCATTTGGGGTTTTCTTCTCTTTTTTGGGGAGATCCTGTTCTTTTTTTTTTTGTTGTTTTTTTTTTTTTTTTTTTTTTTTGACATGTTTTTTGTCTCCATTGGGTTTCGTTGGGTTTTCCATGGTCATCATGGTGGAAAAGGGTAAATTTGTGGGTTTTGGAGAACATCAGGTAGGTTTAGGCTGGTTTTGGGATTGGATCTGTGCTTTTTGGGGATTTTCTTCCAGTTTATGGGTGATCCCTTTCTTTTTTGGGGTGTTTTTGACGTGTTTTGGTGTCTCCTTTTGGGTTTTCGTTTGGTTCATGTTGGTCATCCTGGTGAAAATTGTAAATTTTTGGGGGGGGAATTTTCTTCCAGTTTTGGGGGTGATCCCGTTCTTTTTTTGGGTGTTTTTGACATGTTTTGGGGTCTCTGTTGGGTTTCGTTGGGTTTTCTGTTGTCATGGTGGTGGAAAAGTGTAAATTGTGGGTTTTGGAGAACTTCAGGTAGGTTTAGGCTGTTTTTGGGGTGGATCTATTTTTTGGGGGTTTTCTTTCCTTTTGGGGGGTTATCCCATTCTTTTTTGCGGTGTTTTTGACGTGTTTTGAGGTCTCCATTTGTTTTTTTTTTGGGTTTCCATTGGGTTTTCTGGTGGTTGGGAGTGGATTGTACATTTAGGAGAACATCAGGTAGGTTTAAGGGTTTTTTGTGTTGTTAAATCACATTTTTTCTTCTGATTCGGTTCGCTTTTGGGGTGTTTTTGACGTGTTTTGTGGTTTCCGTTGCGTTTTGTCGAGTTTTGACAAATTGACAAATCCTTGAAGTCCCTTTTGATTGCTCACAGGCTATGCGTTGCCACTCCTTCTCCTCCCAGATATAGGACGAGCAATCGGTAATAGTCTGACGGTTGAACCAAGCTGGGAAGCCTCCTTGTGATGTCCTAACCCAGGCCCTAGGAAGGCAGCAGATTTCCCTTAGAGGAGGGTCCCTTCTACATATTAGACCCTCTGTTCCGCTGATTGATAAATCACCCACAACTAAAACTCACCTTTTCTTCCTGCTGCCTGTGGTCAGGCATATACGGGGGGGTTGGCTTTTCCAACCCTGCCAATATCTCTGGTGGAGAGGGATTATAGCCTTTTCCATCCATCGATTGCCTTTCGGCCTCCAGGGCCTTATACCTGTTGCGCAGGTCTACCTGATAGTGTGATATGGTTGAGATTTTGATAAAATTGCAAACACAAACATTAAAGTGATTACTGGTATCTACCACAGCATTATCTACGACTATAGAATCACAATGACTTCTCATGCAAACACAACCTTTCCCAATATATACAAGTACAGTATCAAGGGTTTCATTAGGATGTATCTCAACGTGGCAAATATTTTGCTCAGTGTCAAGACAAATGTCTTGGGATTCCAGCGTGTTACTTTCACAGATGGAACTTTTTTGTTCACGCACAATGCATGCATTTACATCAATTGTTTGCCACTTTCCTCCCTTTTGATGGGCCCATACTTTATATAAGTATATATATTAGTATATACATTAGTATAAAGTATAGTTCCATTATGATTGAGTCCTAATGCAATGATTGGCTATACATTGTATACGGTGGCATTACTTATAGTAAGTATAAAGGACACAATTTGATCATTTTCTGCATAAAGGGTAAAGTTGACTAATTGCCACCATGCTTGAAAATCTTTTTCAAATTCTGAAGCATTATCCCAAATAAATTTTTGAATTTCAGTGGGCAAAGTTCCTCCTTCTCCCTGTCTCTAATAATAGCTGCTGCTAAAGATTGTATACATTACTGCGTTTGAATACAGCTCCAAGCAAGGGAGGTATTGCCTTGGCTTTTTCCAAGGGCATGTACAATTAATTTATGATATAGAAGCCATTGCTTTGCTAAAGACAATAAGGATGATTTTTATTGGATGATCAAGTTACTGCAGTCAGAAACTAAACCTAACCCTAAACTAACCCTAACACTAACCCAACCCTAAACCTAACCCTAACCCTAACGGCTGCCCGCGGATCTAAACCTAATGCTCAAACCCTAATCCTAACCCTAACCCTAACCCGAACCGAACACTAAAGCTAAACCTAACCCTAACCCTTACCCTAAACCTAACCCTAACGTAACCCTAACCCTAACCCTAACCCTATTCCTAACACTAACCCTAACCCTAACCCTAACCCTAATCCAAACAGAACCCTAAACCTTACCCTAACCCTAACCCTAAACCTAACCCTAAACCTAACCCTAACATAACCCTAAGCCTAAGCCTAAACCTAAGCCTAAGCCTAAGTCTAAGCCTAACCCTAACCCTAACACTAACCCTAACGGAACCCTAACCCTAACAAAACCCTAAACCTAACCCTAACCATAAACCTAAACCTAATCCTAACGCTAACCCTAACCCTAACCCTAACAAAACCCTAACCCTAACCGAAACCCTAAACGTAAACCGAAACCTAAACCTAAACTAACCCTAACCCTAACCCTAACCCTAACCCTAACCCTAACCCTAACCCTAACCCTAACCCTAACCCTAACCCTAACCCTAACCTTAACCCTAACCCTAACCCTAACCCTAACCCTAACCCTAAACCTAACCGTAACCCTAACCCTAACCCTAACCCTAATCTAACCCTAACCCTAACCCTAACCCTAACAAAACCCTAACCCTAACCCTAACCCTAACACTAATCCTAACCCTAACAACCCTAACCCTCTAACCCTAACCCTAACCCTAACCCTAACCCCTAACCCTAACCCTAGCCCTAACCCCTAACCCTAGCCCTAACCCTAACCCTAACCCTAACCCTAACCCTAAAAGAATTCGAACCCGAACCCTAACCCTAACGGTATTCCTAACCCTAACCATAACCCTAACTCTATCCCTAAGACCCTAACCCTAACCCTAACCCTAACCCTAATAGAATTCGAACCCTAACCCTAACCCTAACCGTATCCCTAATCCTAACCTTAACCCTAACCCTAACCCTAACAGAACCCTAACCCTAACCGAAACCCTAAAACTAAATCTAAACCTAACCTAACCCTAACCCTAACCCTAACCCTAACCCTAACCCTAACCCTAACCCTAACCCTAACCCTAACCCTAACCCTAACCCTAACCCTAACCCTAACCCTAACCCTAACCCTAACAGAATTCTAACCCTAACCCTAACCCTAACCCTAACCCTAACCCTAACAGAATTCTAACCCTAACCCTAACAGAATTCTAACCCTAACCGAAACCCTAAAACTAAACCTAAACCTAACCTAACCCTAACCCTAACCTTAACCTTAACCCTAACCCTAACCCTAACCCAAAGACCCTAACCCTAACCCTAACCCTAACCCTAACCCTAACCCTAACAGAATTCTAACCCTAACCCTAACCCTAACAGAACCCTAACCCTAACCGAAACCCTAAAACTAAACCTAAACCTAACCTAACCCTAACCCTAACCTTAACCTTAACCCTAACCCTAACCCTAACCCTAACCCTAACCCTAACCCTAACCCTAAGACCCTAACCCTAACCCTAACCCTAACCCTAACCCTAACAGAATTCTAACCCTAACCCTAACCCTAACTGTATCCCTAATCCTAACCCTAACTCTAACCCTAACCCTAACCCTAAGACCCTAACCCTAACCCTAACAACCCTAACCCTAACCCTAACACTACCCCTAACCCTAACCCTAACCCTAAACCTAACCCTTACCCTAACCCCAACCCTAACCCTAACAACCCTAACCCTCTAACCCTAACCCTAACCCTAACACTAACCCTAACCCTAACCCTAACAGAATTCGAACCCTAACCCTAACCCTAACGGTATCCCTAACCCTAACCCTAACCCTAACCCTAACCTTAACCCTAACCCTAACCCTAACCCTAACCCTAACCCTAAACCTAACCGTAACCCTAACCCTAACCCTAACCCTAATCTAACCCTAACCCTAACCCTAACCCTAACAAAACCCTAACCCTAACCCTAACACTAATCCTAACCCTAACAACCCTAACCCTCTAACCCTAACCCTAACCCTAACCCTAACCCCTAACCCTAACCCTAGCCCTAACCCCTAACCCTAGTCCTAACCCTAACCCTAACCCTAACCCTAACCCTAAAAGAATTCGAACCCGAACCCTAACCCTAACGGTATTCCTAACCCTAACCATAACCCTAACTCTATCCCTAAGACCCTAACCCTAACCCTAACCCTAACCCTAATAGAATTCGAACCCTAACCCTAACCCTAACCGTATCCCTAATCCTAACCTTAACCCTAACCCTAACCCTAACAGAACCCTAACCCTAACCGAAACCCTAAAACTAAATCTAAACCTAACCTAACCCTAACCCTAACCCTAACCCTAACCCTAACCCTAACCCTAACCCTAACCCTAACCCTAACCCTAACCCTAACCCTAACCCTAACCCTAACCCTAACCCTAACCCTAACCCTAACCCTAACCCTAACCTTAACCCTAACCCTAACCCTAACCCTAACCCTAACCCTAACCCTAACCCTAACCCTAACAGAATTCTAACCCTAACCCTAACAGAATTCTAACCCTAACCGAAACCCTAAAACTAAACCTAAACCTAACCTAACCCTAACCCTAACCTTAACCTTAACCCTAACCCTAACCCTAACCCAAAGACCCTAACCCTAACCCTAACCCTAACCCTAACCCTAACCCTAACAGAATTCTAACCCTAACCCTAACCCTAACAGAACCCTAACCCTAACCGAAACCCTAAAACTAAACCTAAACCTAACCTAACCCTAACCCTAACCTTAACCTTAACCCTAACCCTAACCCTAACCCTAACCCTAACCCTAACCCTAACCCTAACCCTAACCCTAAGACCCTAACCCTAACCCTAACCCTAACCCTAACCCTAAGACCCTAACCCTAACCCTAACAACCCTAACCCTAACCCTAACCCTAACACTACCCCTAACCCTAAGACCCTAACCCTAACCCTAACAACCCTAACCCTAACCCTAACCCTAAGAACCCTAACCCTCTAACCCTAACCCTAACCCTAACCCTAACCCTAACAGAATTCGAACCCTAACCCTAACAGTATCCCTAACCCTAACTCTAAACCTAAGACCCTAACCCTAACCCTAACCCTAACCCTAACAGAATTCTAACCTTAACCCTAACCCTAACCGTATCCCTAATCCTAACCCTAACCCTAACCCTAACCCTAACCCTAACCCTAACCCTAACCTTAACCCTAACCCTAACCCTCTAACCCTAACCCTAACGCTTACCCTAATCCTTACCCTACCCTTATCCTTACCATTACTCTATCCTTTACCCTAACTCTTAACCCTAACCCTAACCCTTACCCTAACCCTTACCATAAACCTAACCCTTTGCCTAAACCTAAACCTTATCCTCACCCTCAGCCTTACCCTAACCCTTACCCTTAGCCTTACCCTAACATTTACCCTTGCCCTAACCCTTACCCGTACCCTAATCTGAACCCAAACCCTAACCCTAATACTCTCACCCTAACCCTTACTCTAACCCTAACCACAACCCCAACCCCTAACCCCTAACCCTCACCCTAACCCTCTAAACCTACCCCTAACCTATCCCTAACCCTAACCCTCTAAGCCTAACCCTAACCCTCTAAGCCTAACAATAACCCCCAACCCCAACCCTCACCCGAAACCCTAACTCTAGCCCCAGCCCTAGCCCCTAACCCTAGTTCCCGAGAACTACATCTCCCGGTATGCTCTGGGCATTCAACATGGCCTCCCGGAAGTCCCGAATCCGAAAACTACATTTCCCGGCATACTCTGGGTACGCAACATGGCCTCCCGGAAGTCCGGAGTCCCGAGAACTACATCTCCCGGCATGCTCTGGGCACACAACATGGCCTCCCACTGCCGGAAAACTACACCTACCAGCATTCCCCGCACAGCCAGCATGGCCAATCACAGGCCGAGTGCTCGAGAACTGCATTTACCAGCACTCACTGGAACCCTCACCGCCCTTACAAAAAAAGCCTCAAGCCCTAACATCCAAAAAACCTCGAAACCCCTACAGACCTAACCCAAACTATTTACCACACTAAACCCCTGAAGACCTATGCCTAAAACCCCCAACCCAAAATCTTAGGATGCTCAAAACCCAAACCCAACCCAAAACGTTAGGAATGCTCAAAGCCCTAGCCCAAAAACTTAGGGCGCTCCAAACCCTAACCCCAAAACATTAAGACGCAAAAAACCCTAACCCAAAAACTTAGGGTAATACACCATAAATGTTTGCTCATTGTCTTTTGTATTATAAAAACAAGGAGTTCTGTTTGAGGAGCGGGAGTTGCGAAAGCTCCCTGCTGAAGTAAGGAGCTTCATAATGCTTGCCTAGACATTATGAAAATTCTTTTGCTTAACGTAACAAAAAATAGACCCCCCAACCCATTCTCCTTCTGCATCTCAGTTGCCTCTTTTGTTCAAAGACACTGTTGCAAAGCTCATGTAACCATCTCCTGATAAGTTGCTAAAGTAGTGTATCGACATACATGCCTTCCTGTCTAACGCTGGGCCAACATGACCAAATAATAAAAGAAGTTGAACCACAACGCCGAGGAAGACTACGGCCTTCATCTTCACGACCACCAGAGGGACAGAGACGACCCCCTAGCAACAGTGCGCGCAGTCGCAGAATATACCAGGATGTGCTGCGTAATCCCGGAATTAGCAAAATATAAATAAAAAGGGACTCTGGCGGGGGTGAGGTGCGTGCCGTTGGCGGAGCTGAGACTCCCCGGCCGCCCAGTGCTGTTTTGCTTGATGTTTGCTCACTCAATAAATTCCTTTCTATGATTAATACAATGCTCTATGAAAATTAATTAAGGGGGCAACTTATAACACTTTGGACGCTCAAAACCCTATCCCGAAAACATTAGGACGCTCCAAACTCTATCCAGAAAACTTAGGACTCTCCAAACCCTATTCCAAAAACTTAGGACTCTCAAAACCCTATCCTGGAAACACTGAGATGCTCAAAACCCTTTCCCGAAATCTTAGGATGCTCCAAACCCTATCCTGGAAACATTAAGATGCTCAAAACCCTAACCCAATTACTTAGGATGCTTGAAAGCCTATCCCCAAAAATTAGGGCACACAAAAGCCTAACCCCAAAAATTAAGATGCTCAAAATCCAAACCCCCAAAATTAGGATACTCAAAACCCTGGACCTGGAGAACCTAACCTGAAAAAAAAAAAAAAAAAAAAAAAAAAAAGATCTTAAAACCCTAACCGTAAATAACTGACCAAAAATAAAACCTTAAGACTCTAACCCTAAAAAACATATCAACACTACAACCCAAAAAACTCTAATACCCTAACACGCTAACCCTGAAACCCTTAAAACCCTAACCCCCAAATCCTTAAAACCCTAACCGTTAAAACTCCAACCCTAAAAACCTTAAAATCCTAAACATAAACCCTGAAACCCCTTACCCTGAAACCCAACCCTAGTGCCCAATCCCTGAAACCTTAAAACCCTGAATCAATCTGTAGCAAATAGCATAGGCTGAGTCGAGGATCTCAGTACAGTAGCATTATTATTCGAGATTACAATGGCGGGTGTCCCACAAGCAGGAGGGTGCCTACTAATTCCATACACAGTTTATACACTTTTTTTTTCTGCTGAGGACCGGGACCCTCCCGACCCTCCCCTGTTTCCCCTTTAACTGTGCTATTCAAGGTTCATAATCTAGCTGGTGCTTCACAGAAAATACACAGCTGCTGGCCTGTTACAAGTCACATTTCTTTTGAGGTTTTTACTCTTTGAGGTGGTAATGTTTCTTACGCCGTGATTTCCACCTAATTGCTGTAAGGGTTCTGGTTGTCTGTGTTTTACAAGGTTGTCTGTTATAATAAATAAAAGTCCCAAATAGGATTACAATCAAAGTTTACAATTCACTGAATGAATAGAGGTAAGCAAACAGTGCTGGGTACGCCGGGAGTCTCTGCTCCACCAAGACGCGCACCAGTTATACACCAGTTACCTCCCTTAAGGGATATAGAGAAGCCCTCTCAGATACTTCCGTCCTGCTTCTCCTGCATGCGGCCGGAGGTCGGTCTAATTCTGGTGCTGTTGGTGGTGGAAGCTGGGGCAACGGTGGTACTGGTGGCGATACCACAGCCACCGGAGGGGGAGCCGCCGGGGGTGGATTGTTAGGATATGGAGGTGGTAGCTTATCCAACGGCTCACGTTTATCTTCTTTTTCTTTTTCATGTTCTTCTTGTTCTTCAAATTTCTTACCTGCTTTTAGTGTAAATATTGAGGCTGGAAAAGGACGTGAAGTCCTCCTGATCCATAATCCTGCATAATCACTTTCTTCCTGGCTAAAAGGTTCCTTTGAATTAACATGGATATTTAAGGCCTGGAAAATCCAGTCTTCGAAGGTTCCAAAAACAGGCCAAAAGACATGTAGTCTTAAAGGCTCCTTTGGCCATTCTGTCACACAATACTGGACCATTTTTAATTTACTTTTTCCTTTTCTGGGGTCCCTATCATTCCAATTTCGAATCGTTATTCCTAATGGACTTTCTGGTGGTATGACTGGTAATTTGCTCCCTTTCTTCTGGTCTCTGGTCTTTGATTTTGTCTGACCCATCTAGGAATTTTACTCTGGCAATTCCCATAGCCCTTGGTTACCTTAGTAAGAGTGTCTTGCAGGGGGTCGAGGACCTATCACACACCCACAAATCCTATAGGAATCCCTTCGGTCCTTCACCGGCCAAGTCCCTCGCGGGAGATTGGAACTGCGGTTAGAAAACCTCCACAATCGCTTCGGAACTAAGTTCCATCTCAGTCACACTCTTACACACACAGGCAACCGAACCCCACCCAACCGAACGGTATACGCTTTAAATGCTTACGACTCCGTCATCTTCGTTCGGATCTTCACACACACAATTATGGGCAAAATATAGTGCTGCAGCTGGCAAGGGAGCTGAAAAAAAGAATCAGAAACTTTGCTTACCTTTATTCAGGTTTAAGATGCCATTAGTTCCGACCTGACTCAAACAGCAGCCACCAAATGGTGGGGGTGCCTCTCCTAGATCAAACCAGAAATCAGGAACCAAAGCCCTCCCGGACGAGAGCCCACTTGTAATAAATGACTGGGTCCCAAATAGGATTGCAATTGAAATTTACAATTTATTAAATGAATAGAGGTAAGCAAGCAGCGCTGGGTGCGCCAGGAGTCTCTGCTCCACCAAGACGCACACAAGTTACATTAGGCGGCTGGTTTTTATGCTGCTAGGCTAATACATATTCATTACTACTTCTACAAAAGGCAGGGTTATTCTAATTAGTTCCCAGAATCCAAACCCTCCCACTGGTGCAGGCGTTATCAGTCTCCGGTGGTCCCTCTGGGGGCCGCTCGTACTGAAGGCTCGTAGTCTTCCTCCCAGGCTTTTCTCTTGTCCATCTCCTTTGTCCATCTTGGCTGGATGGCAGACACTTGCATAGTGTCCCATGCAACAGTTGTAATAGTTAGCAGTTATTCTGAAACCCCTTTGTTCTCTTATCCTCTATTGACCGGAATTGCTGGACCATTCCTTTGCAAGATTCAAGAACTATATATATTAACCACTCTGGTTTTCTTAGACTTTTCATCATATCATGCGGCCCTAGCATTGTTCCATATTGACACGAATCAGATGAACTCATTTCACACTGTTAAGCTGTCTTATCACTGCAAGCATATCTCAATACCACCTTCCTTCCCTCTACAGGATGTAACTGCGCAAAAACAACATTTTTATTCCCACAACCTTGATCCCCTTACCCTGAAATCCTTATTCCCCTTAAACCTAACAACTCTAACCACAACCCTAACCCTTATTATCAACCCCCTAACGCTAATGACACTGACCTTAATCCAAACCCCAAACTGCCCCTAACCCCAGACAACCAACAACGAAACACACACACACAAAGATGGAAACTACAAAAAAGGCAAAACCCACGATACAGGCCCCAAATCACAAATACGCAACCAAAATGCTACAGAAAAGCCCCAGATGCAGGCCCCAAATGCTACTGCTAGGCCTCAAAAGCTCAAGATGCATCCCAAAGCAAAAATGCAGACCCCAAACGTTACAGAAAAGCCCCCAAACCCAGGCTGCACAAGTCTACAAGCAGGCCCCAAACTGCCAACAGAAGCAGGCACCAACCACACCCAGATGCAGACCCCAACTGCCCACAAGCAGCTCCTACCCCACCACCCCCTCCCAAGAACTGGACTCCACCCAGACACTGGCCCAAGACCCGGGCCCGCCCCCCGCCATCCCCCCTACCCTCCCCCCCGACACAGGTGTACAAGCAGCTCACAACCCGCCCCTTCAGAGACCGGTCCCACTCCCCCCCCTCTCCCCAAGACATGGGATGCGGAGGTGTACAACCAACTCCCAACTCCCTCCCCCTCAAAGGGAGGCCCCAAAGGCCCCCAAATGGAGGCTCCTAGAGTGAACAAGCACCTCCCAACTCCCCCAGGCACAGGCCCACCCCCCCCCCCAAACACAGGCCACAGAGGTGTATAAACAGCCCAGACCCCCCTCCAAGACCATGGCCCCTATAGTGTACAAGCAGCTCCCAACCACCCACAGATGCAGGCCCCAACCCTTTTCAAAAGGGAGGCACCTAGAATGCATGAGCAACTCCCAACCCCCCTCAAATAAAGACCCCAAAAGTGTACAAGTAGCTCCCCCCCAGAGACAGGACCCAAAGGTGTACAACCAGTTCCCAACACCCCTGAGACACAGGCCCCAACCCCCTCCCCAGACACAGGGACCCAAATTCTACAAGCAGCTCCCAACCCCTGCCAGGCAGGCCTCCTACCCTATACAAGCAGCTCCCAACCCTCCCCCCCCCCCCCGCGGGAGGCCCCCAAGCCCCCCACAAACACAGGCCCCTACAGTGTACAGGCAGCTCCCAGCCACCCCCAGATGCTGGCCCCAAAGTTGTACAAACAGCTCCCAGCCACCCTGCAGAAACAGATTCCTACATTGTACAAGCAGTTCCCAGCCCGCTAGACACAGGCCCTGACCCCCCACACATGCAGGCCCCAAAGGTGTACAAGCAGCTCCCACCCCTCCCCCAGACGCAGGTCCCAAGCCCCCCCCCCCAAACACAGGCCCCTACAACCAGCACCCAACCCCCTACCCCCGATGCCAGGCCCAAAGGTGTAGAAGCAGCTCCAAACCTCCTCCCTCAACCCAGGCTCCAACAGTGTACAAGCACCTCCCAACCAACCCTCCCCTTCCCCCCCCCCCCCCCGCCCCCCGACACAGGCTCCAAAGGAATACAAAGAGCTCCCACCCCTCCCCCAGATGCTGGTCTCAACCCCCCCCCGCCCCCAGAAGCAGGCCCCAAAGGTGTAGAGTCAGCTCCCAAGCCCCTCAATGCCGGCCCCAAGGGTCTACAAGCAGCTCCCCCCTTGCCCCCAGATACCGGCCCCCAGACACAGACCCCAAAAGCCTAATCACAGGCCCTGAACTCTAGAGGCAGGCTCCAAAACCCAGGACAAAGCCCCAGTGGTTCGAGACAGGGCCCAAATCCCAGACACAGGCCCCAAACGCTAAACATATGCCAAAAAAAGTATTAGTGCTGGTGCCAAATGTTACAGTGTCTGTAAAAAAAAAAAAAGCCCAAAAGCCCGAGATGCTCAAGGCTGAGACGTAACTTGGCTTTTTGAATTACTGGAAAGCAGCTTTCATTCTCAGATAATTGTGTGCAGGCTAGATAGGATGGGGCTTCAGGCACCTCTTCACCTGAGAAAACACACTGCCATCAGGCACCGCTGTGCCAGACAAGCTTGTTCTGCTAGAACACCCTACTCAGATGCACTGTGGCATTCAAGTGAACTGCTTTCATGCAAATATAACGACTGATGTTACAACCCACCTTGCCTGTGGCACCTGATGAACAGAAGAGTAAGCCACCGCAGCGCTTCAAAACCATCCCTGCACGTGCCGCTCCTTGTCGCTCTCTGGCCTTATCTCATATCCTTATCCACTTCTGTGGAGAGCCTGCCACGGCACCTGCAAAGCAAGACGGACACCTTTCATAGTCACCTTGTGCTACTTGGTCGTTCTGCTCCAACCCAGCTCATGACCAGCCCCTCTTCTTACACAGCTTTGAGCCTGTGCGAGACACCTGTGAAAGAAAAAGAAACGCATAGGCCGATGCAGCATCCAAAGACACAGCACAACTAGGTAAGTTACTCTCATCTGCTCCCTTACCTCTGCCGCTTACCAGCCCCCGAGGCAGATGCTTCAATCTACCCTCTTCAAACAGCTACAACACCTCTAAAAGACAAAGAGGGGATGCTTAGAGGAACAGTGAGACCTACAACACAACAACTGCTACATCTGTTCCTCACTCACCTTGCCAGAGGCAGCTCTGCGTGTGACGTCCCAGGTTGTACACTGCGTTACCTAACCCTTACCGTAACCCTTACCCTAAACCTTCTCACCCTTACCATTACCCAAATCCTTACCTTTACTTTTTCCTTACCCTTACTCTTTCCTTTAACCATAACCTTACCCTTACCCTATACCTTACTCCAACCCTTCCCCTTACCTTCCCCTTCCCCTTACACTTAACCTAACCCTTACCCTTCTGCTTCCCCTAAAACATATCCTAACACATTCCCTTACCCTTACACTTTCCCTAACCCTTTCTATTACCCTTACACTTACTCTTGCCCTAATCCTTGCTTGCACCCTTACACTTATCCTAACCCTTACCTTACCCATACTCAAACCCTTACTCTAACCCTTACCCTGACCCGTACCCTTACCCTTACCCTTAACCTAAGCCTAAACCTTAAACCTTACTTTAAAGCTTACCCTTTCTGCTACACTTACCCTTAGCCGAAATCTAAACCTTACACTTACCCTTAGCCTAACCCTCACCCTTACCATTACCCATACCCTTATTCTTACCCTTACCGTAACCCTTACCTTTACACTTACGGTTACCATTAACCTTACCCTTACCCTAACATTTATCCTTAACCTAACCCTTACCCTAAACCTTACCCCAACCCTTACCCTGACCCTTACATTAACCCTAACCCTTACCCTAAACCTTACACTTACTCTTAACCTTAACCTTACCCTTAACATTCACCTAATACTTACGCATACGTTTTCCTGACTTTAACCCTAAAACTAACCCTAACCATTACCCTAACATTTAACCTTACCCTAACCCTAACCCTTACTCTAACCCTTACCCTGACCTGTACCCTTACACTTACCCTTACCCTTATACTTACCCTAATTCTTACCCATACCCTAACACATATTTGTACCCTTAACCTTACCGTTACCCTTAACCTTACCCTTACCCTTACTCTATCCGTTACCCTTACCCTAAGCCTTAATATAAACCTTACCCTTGACCTTACCCTTACCATAAGCCATACAACAACACTTACATGTACACTTACATGTACACTTACGCTTACACTTACCCTAGGAATTCCTCGTACAATTACCCTTACCCTTACCCTTAACCGAAGCCGAAACCTTAAACCTTACAGTAAACCTTACCCTTTCTGCTACACTTACCCTTAGCCTAACCCTCACCCTTACCCTTCCCCATACTCTTATTCTTACCCTTACCCTAACCCTTACCTTTACACTTACGGTTACCATTAACCTTACCCTTACCCTAACGCTTATCCTTAACCTAACCCTTACCCTAAACCTTACCCCAACCCTTACCCTGACCCTTACATTAACCCTAACCCTTACCCTAAATCTTACACTTACTCTTAACCTTAACCTTAGCTGTAATCTAATACTTACCCTTACGTTTCCCTCACCCTAACCCTAAAATTAACCCTAACCATTACCCTAACACTTACCCTTACCCTAACCCTTACTGTAACCCTTACAATGAACCATACGCTTACACATACCCTTACCCTTACTCTTACTCTACCCTTACCCTTACCATAGCCCATACTCTAACACATACTTCTACCCTTAACCTTACTGTTACCCTTACCCTTACTCTATTTGTTACTCTTACACTTATCCTTAACATAAAACTTACTCTTAACCTTACCCTTACCATAAGCCATAGAACAACACTTACATGTTCACTTACGTTTCCACTTACCCTGGCAACTACTCGTACAATTAACCTTACCCTTACCCTTACCAAACCATTACCCTTACCCTTAACCTAATCCTCAACCTTACACTTATCCTAGCACTTACCCTTACCGTAATCCTTACCCTTTCTGCTACACTTACTCTTTGCCTAATTCTAAACCTTACCCTACACTCACCCTTACCCTTATCATAATGCTTACATTAACCCTTAACCTAAACCTTACCCCAACCCTTACCCTGACCCTTACATTAACGCTAACCCTTACCCTAAACCTTACACTTACTCTTAACCTTAACTTTACTCTTAACATTAACCTAATACTTACGCATATGTTTTCCTGACTTTAACCCTTAAATTTACCCTAACCATTACCCTAACACTTAACCTTAACCTAACCCTAAAATTACTCGTACAATTACCCTTACCCTTACCCTTAACCTAAGCCTAAACCTTACAGTAAACCTTACCCTTTCTGCTACACTTACCCTTAGCCTAAATCTAAACCTTACACTTACCCCTACTGTAACCCTCACCCTTATCATTACCAATACCCTTACTCTTACCCTTACCCTAACCCTTCTCCTTACACTTACTGTTACCTTTAACATTACCCTTACCCTAACACTTACACTTATCCTTATCCATGCCCTTACCCTTACCCTAATCTTTACCCTTAACCTAACACTAACCCTAAACCTTATCCCAGCCTTTACCCTGACCCTTACATTAACCCTAACCCTTACCCTAAAGCTTACACTTACTCTTAACCTTAACCTTACCCTTAACCATTACCCTAACACTTACCCTTACGTTTCCCTCACCCTAAGTCCTAAAATTAACCCTAACCATTACCCTAACACTTACCCTTACCCTAACCCTAACCGTAACTCTAACCCTTACTGTAACCCTTACCCTGACCCGTACCCTTACACTTACCCTTACCCTAAGCCTTTCCCTTACCATGACCCATACCCTAACACGTACTTGTAGCCTTAACCTTACCGTTCCCCTTACCCTTACCTTTACTGTCTCCGTTACCCTTACACTTACACTTAACATAAACCTTAACCTTAACCTAACCCTTATCATAAGGCATACAACAACTCTTACATGTGCACTTACGCTTGCACTTACCCTAGCAATTACTCGTACAATTACCCTTAACCTTACTATTAAGCTAACCCTAAACCTTACCCTTATCCTAACACTTACCCTTATCCTAAACCTTACCCTTTCTGCTACACTTACCCTTTGCCTAATTCTAAACCTTACCCTAACCCTCACCCTTGCTTAAATCTAACCATTACGCTAGCCCTCACCCTTACCCTTACCATTATACTTACATTTACCCTTAACCTAAACCTTACCCCAACCCTTACCCTGACCCTTACATTAACCCTAACCCTTACCCTAACCCTAACCCTAACCCTTACTCTAACCCTAACCCTTAACCTAAACCTTACACTTAATCTTAACTTTAACCTTACACTTAATCTTAACTTTAACCTTACCCTTAAACTAATACGTACCCTTACGTTTCCCTCATCATAACCCTAAAATTAACCGTAACCATTACCCTAACACTTATCCTTACCTAACCCTAACCCTAACCCTTACTCTAACTTTAAACCCTGACCCGTAACCTTAGACTTCCCCTTACCCTTCCCCTTACGCTTACCCTTACCCTAACCCTTACCCTTACACTTACGGTTACCATTAACCTTACCCTTACCCTAACACTTACTCTTACACTATCCCTTACACTTATCCTTATCCATACTACTTACGCTTACCCTAACACTTAACCTTAACCTAACACTAACCCTAAACCTTACCTGAACCCTTACCCTGACCCTTACATTAACCCTTACCCTAAAACTTACACTTAACCTTAACCTTACCCGTAACCTTAACCTAATACTTACCCTTACTTTTCCCTCAGCCTAACCCTAAAATTAACCCTAACCATTACCCCTACACTTACCCTTACCCTAACCCTTACCCTTACCATAACCCATACTCTAACACATACTTCTACCCGTACCCGTACCCTTATGGTAACCCTTACCCTTACCGTAACCCTTACCCTTACCCTACCCTTACCCTTACCCTTACCCTTACCCTTACCCTTACCCTTACCCTTTCCCTTTCCCTTACTCTTACCCTTACCCTAACCCTATCCCTTACCCTTACCCTAACCCTAAACCTTACCCTTATCCTAACACTTACCCTTACCGGAAACCTTACCCTTTCTGCTACCATTACCCATACCCTTATTCTTACCCTTACCATAACCCTTACCTTTACACTTACGGTTACCATTAACCTTACCCTTACCCTAACACTTATCCTTAACCTAACCCTTACGCTAAACCTTACCCCAACCCTTATCCTGACCCTTACATTAACCCTAACCCTTACCCTAAACCTTACACTTACTCTTAACCTTACCCTTAACATTAACCTAATACTTACGCACACGTTTTCCTGACTTTAACCCTTAAACTAATCCTAACCATTACCCTAACACTTAACCTTACCCTAACCCTAACAACCCTTACTCTAACCCTTACCCTGACACGTACCCTTACACTTACCCTTACCCTTACCCTTTTACTTACCCTAATTCTTACCCATACCATAACCCATACCCTAACACATATTTGTACCCTTAACCTTACCGTTACCCTTAACCTTACCCATACCCTTACTCTATCCGTTACCCTTACGCTTACTCTTTACATAAACCTTACTTTTGACCTTACCCTTACCATAAGCCATACAACAACACTTACATGTACACTTACGCTTACACTTACCCTAGCAATTCCTCGTACAATTACCCTTACCCTTACCCTTACCCTTAACCTAAGCCGAAACCTTAAACCTTACAGTAACCCTTACCCTTTCTGCTACATTTACCCTTAGCCTAAATCTAAACCTTACTTTAAATCTTACTAAACATTACTTTAAATCTTACCCTTACTGTAACTCTCACCCTTATCATTACAAATACCCTTTCTCTTACCCTTACCCTAACCCTTCTCCTTACACTTACTGTTACCTTTAACATTACCCTTACCCTAACACTTACACTTATCCTTATCCATGCCCTTACCCTTACCCTAATCCTTACCCTTAACCTAACCCTAACCCTAAACCTTACCCCAGCCCTTACCCTGACCCTTACATTAACCCTAACCCTTACCCTAAAACTTACACTTACTCTTAACCGTAACCTTACCCTTAACATTAACCTAATACTTACCCTTACGTTTCCCTCACCCTAACCCTAAAATTAACCCTAACCATTACCCTAACACTTACCCTTACCCTAACCCTAACCGTAACTCTAACCCTTACTCTAACCCTTACCCTGACCCGTACCCTTACACTTACCCTTACCCTAAGCCTTTCCCTTAGCATAACCCATACCCTAACACGTACTTGTAGCCTTAACCTAACCGTTCCCCTTACCCTTACCCTTACCTTTACTGTCTCCGTTACCCTTACACTTACACTTAACATAAACCTTAACCTTAACCTAACCCTTATCATAAGCCATACAACAACACTTATATGTGCACTTACGCTTGTACTTACCCTAGCAATTACTCGTACAATTACCCTTAACCTTACTATTAAGCTAACCCTAAACCTTACCCTTATCCTAACACTTACCCTTATCCTAAACCTTACCCTTTCTGCTACGCTTACCCTTTGCCTAATTCTAAATCTTACCCTAACCCTCACCCTTACCTAAATCTAACCATTACCCTAACCTTCACTCTTACCCTTACCATTATACTTACTTTTACCCTTAACCTAAACCTTACCCCAACCCTTACCCTGACCCTTACATTATCCCTAACCCTAACCCTAACCCTAACCCTAACCCTAACCCTAACCCTAACCCTAACCCTAACCCTAACCCTAACCCTAACCCTTACTCTAACCTTAACCCTTAACCTAAACCTTACATTTAATCTTAACTTTAACCTTACCCTTAAACTAATACATACCCTTACGTTTCCCTCATCATAACCCTAAAATTAACCGTAACCATTACCCTAACACTTATCCTTACCGAACCCTAACCCTAACCCTTACTCTAACTTTTACCCTGACCCGGACCCTTAGACTTCCCCTTCCCCTTCCCCTTCCCCTTACTCTTACCCTTACCCTAACACTTACGGTTACCATTAATCTTACCCTTACCCTAACACTTACCCTTACCCTATCCCTTACACTTATCCTTATCCATACAACTTACGCTTACCCTAACACTTAACCTTAACCTAACCCTAACCCTAAACCTTACCTGAACCCTTACCCTTACCCTTACATTAACCCTTACCCTAAAACTTACACTTAACCTTAACCTTACCCTTAACCTTAACCTAATACTTACCCTTACGTTTCCCGCACCCTAACCCTAAAATTAACTCTAACCATTACTCCAACACTTACCCTTACCCTAACCCTTACCCTTACCATAACCCATACTCTAACACATACCTCTACCCGTACCCGTACCCTTACGGTAACCCTTACCCTTACCGTAACACTTACCCTTACTGTTACCGTTACCGTTGCCCTTACCCTTACCCTTACCCTTACCCTTACTCTTACCCTTACCCTATACCTTACCCTTAACCTAACCTTAAAGCTTACCCTTATCCTAACACTTACCCTTACCGTAAACCTTACCCTTTCTGCTACACTTACCCTTAGCCTAAATCTAAACCTTACACTTACCCTTAGCCTAACCCTCACCCTTACCATTACCCATACCCTTATTCTTACCCTTTCCCTAACCCTTACCTTTACACTTACGGTTACCATTAACCTTACCCTTACCCTAACACTTATCCTTAACCTAACCCTTACCCCAACCCTTACCCTGACCCTTACATTAACCCTAACCCTTACCCTAAACCTTACACTTACTCTTAACCTTAACCTTACCCTTAACATTAACCTAATACTTACGCATACGTTTTCCTGACTTTAACCCTAAAACTAACCCTAACCATTACCCTAACACTTAACCTTACCCTAACCCTAACCCTAACCCTTACCCTGACCTGTACCCTTACACTTACCCTTACCCTTATACTCACCCTAATTCTTACCCATACCATAACCCATACCCTAACACATATTTGTACCCTTAACCTTACCGTTACCCTTAACCTTACCCTTACCCTTACTCTATCCCTTACCCTTACGCTTACCCTTAACATAAACCTTACCATTAATCTTACTCTTACGCTAACCCTTACCCTTACCCTTATCCTTTTCCATACCCTTAACCTTACACCAACCCTTCCCCTTAAGCTGAACCTAACCGTAAACCTTACCCCAAACCTTTCCCTGAACTTTACCCCTTCCCTGAAGCCTTACCCTTAACCTAAACCTTACACTTACTCTTAACCTTAACCTTACCCTTAACCTTAAGCTAGTACTTAACCTTACATTTTTCTCACCCTAATCCTAAAATTAACCCTAACCATTACCCTAACACTTAACCGTTACACTTACCCTTATTCTATCCGTTACTCTTACGCTTTCCCTTAACATAAACCTTACCCTTACCATAAGCCATACATCAACACTTACATGTACACTTACGCTTACACTTATCCTAGCAATTACTCGTACAATTACCCTTAACCTAACCATAAACATTAAGGATCAGCTTAAGGGTCACCCTTAAGGTTACCGTTATCCTAACACTTACACTTCAGTTCATGGTAAGGGTTAGAGTAAGGGTAAGTGCTAGGGTAATGGTTAGGCTAATTTTAGGTTTAGGGTGAGGGAAACGGAAGGGTAAGTATTAGGTGAAGTTTAAGGATAAGGTTAAGAGTTATGGTAAGGGTTAGGTTTAATGTAAGGGTAAGGGTTTGGGAAACGTTTAGGATAAGGGTAAGAGAAGGGATAATGGTAAGGGTAAGGATGATGTTTAGTGTAAGGGTTAGATTTAGTTAAGGGTAAGGGTTAGTGTAAGTTTAAGAGTAAGGGTAAGTGTAAGGGTATGTGTAAAAGTACGGGTAATTGTAAGGGTTAGGGTAAGGGTAAGAGTAAGGGTATTGGTAATGATAAGGGTGAGGGTTACAGTAAGGGTAAGTGTAAGGTTTAGATTTAGGCTAAGGGTAAGTGTAGCAGAAAGGGTAAGGTTTACTGTAAGGTTTAAAGTTTCGGCTTAGGTTAAGGGTAAGGGTAATTGTACGAGTAATTGCTAGGGTAAGTGTAAGCATAAGTGTACATTTAAGTGTTGTTGTATGGCTTATGGTAAGGGTAAGGTCAAGGGTAAGGTTTATGTTAAGGGAAAGCGTAAGGGTAACGGATAGAATAAGGGTAAGTGTAACGGTTAAGTGTTAGGGTAATGGTTAGGGTTAATTTTAGGATTAGGGTGAGAAAAATGTAAGGTTAAGTACTAGCTTAAGGTTAAGGGTAAGGTTAAGGGAAAGGTTAAGGTTAAGAGTAAGTGTAAGGTTTAGGTTAAGGGTTAGTGTTAATGTAAGGTTCAGGGAAAGGTTTGGGGTAAGGTTTAGGGTTAGGTTCAGCTTAAGGGTAAGGGTTGGGGTAAGGTTAAGGGTATGGATAAGGAAAAGTGTAAGGGATAGGGTAAGGGTAAGGGTTAGCGTAAGGGTAAGATTAATGGTAATGTTTATGTTAAGGGTAAGCGTAAGGGTAACGGATAGAGTAAGGGTAAGGGTAAGGGTAACGGTAAGGTTAAGGGTACAAATATGTGTTAGGGTATGGGTTATGGTATGGGTAAGAGTTATGGTAATGTAAGGGTAAGGGTGAGTGTAAGGGTATGGGTGAGGGTAAGGGTTAGAATAATGGTTAGGGTTAATTTTAGGGTTAGGGTGAGGGAAACGTAAGGGTAAGTATTCGGTTCAAGTAAGGGTAAGTGTAAGATTTAGATTTAGGCTAATGGTAAGTGTAGCAGAAAGGGTAAGGTTTACGATAAGGGTAAGTGTTAGGGTAAGGGTAAGGTTTAGGGTAAGAGTAAGTGTAAGTGTATGTGTAAGGGTATGGGTCATTGTAAGGGTTAGAGTAAGGGTTAGGGTAAGGGTGTTAGGGTAATGGTTAGGGTAAATTTTAGGCTTATGGTGAGGGAAACGTAAGGGTAAGGATTAGGTTAAGGTTACGGGTAAGGTTAAGGTTAAGAGTAAGGTTTAGGATAAGGGTTAAGGTTAATGTAAGGGTCAGGGTAAGGTTTCAGGTAAGGTTTAGGTATAGAGTTAGGTTAAGGGTAAGTGTTAGGGTAAGGGTAAGTTGTATGGACAAGGATAATTGTAAGGGATAGGGTAAGGTTAAGGATAATGATAACGGTAAAAGGAAGAGTAAGGATATGGGTAATGGTAAGGGTGAGGGAAAGGGTAAGGGTAAGTGTAAGGTTTAGATTTAGGCTAAGGGTAAGTGTAGCAGAAAGGTGTAGGATTAGGGTAAGGGTGTTAGGATAAAGGTAAGGGTAAGGGTAAGGATAAGGGTAAGGGTAAGGGTAAGGGTATCGGTAATGGTAAGGGAAAGGGTTAGGGTAAGTGTAAGGGTAAGGGTAAGTGTAAGGGTACAGGTCAGGGTAAGGGTATCAGTAATGGTAAGGGAAAGGGTTAGGGTAAGTGTAAGGGTAAGGGTAAGTGTAAGGGTACAGGTCAGGGTAAGGGTTAGAGTAAGGGTTAGGGTTAGGTAAGGATAAGTGTTAGGGTAATGGGTACTGTTAAAATTAGGGTTATGGTGAGGGAAATGTACGGGTATGTATTAGTTTAAGGGTAAGGTTAAGGTTAAGAGTAAGTGTAAGGTTTAGGTTAAGGGTTAGGGTTAATGTAAGGGTTAGGGTTAGGGTTGGGGTAAGATTTAGGGTAAGGAGAAGAGTAAGGGTATGGTTAATGGTAAGGGTGAGGGTTAGGGTAAGGATAAGGGTAAGTGTAAGGTTTAGGGTAAGGGTAATGGTATGGAGAAGGGTAAGGGTAAGGGTAAGTGTAAGGGTAAGGGTAGGAGTCATTGAACGAGTAATTCCTAGGGTAACTGTAAGCGTAAGTGTACATTTAAGTGTTGTTGTATGGCTTATTGTAAGGGTAAGGTTAAGTGTTAGCGTAATGGTTATGGTTAATTATAGGGTTAGGGTGAGAAAAACGTAAGGTTAAGTATTAGCTAAAGGTTAAGGGTAAGGTTAATGTTAAGAGTAAGTGTAAGGTTTAGGGTAAGGGTAAGGGTTAATGTAAGGGTTGGGGTAAAGTTTAGGGTAAGGGTTAGGTTCAGGATAAGTGTTAGGGTAAGTGTAAGGTTAATGGTAACCGTCAGTGTAAAGGTAAGGGTTAGGGTAAGGATAAGGGTATGGGTAATGGTAAGGGTGAGGGTTAGGCTAAGGGTAAGGTTTAGATTTAGGCTAAGGGTAAGTGTAGCAGAAAGGGTAAGCTTTATGGTAAGGTTTGAGGTTTAGGCTTAGGTTAAGGGTAAGGGTAAGGGTAAGGTTTAGGTTTAGGAAAAGGGTAAGTGTAGCAGAAAGGTTAAGGGTTACGGTAAGTGTTAGGGTAAGGGTAAGGTTAAGGGTAAGGGTAATGGTATGAATAAGGGTAAGGGTAAGGGAAATGGTACGGGTCAGGGTAAGGGTTTGAGTAAGGGTAAGGGTAAGGGTTAGGATAAGTGTAAGGGTGCAAGCAAGGATTAGGGCAAGAGTAAGTGTAAGGGTAATAGAAAGGGTTAGGGTAAGTTTAAGGGTAAGGGAAAGTGTTAGGATATGTTTTAGGGGAAGCAGAAGGGTAAGGGTTAGGTTAAGTGTAAGGGGAAGGGGAAGGTAAGGGGAAGGGTTGGAGTAAGGTATAGGGTAAGGGTAAGGTTATGGTTAAAGGAAAGAGTAAGGGTAAGGAAAAAGTAAAGGTAAGGATTTGGGTAATGGTAAGGGTGAGAAGGGTTAGGGTAAGGGTTACGGTAAGGGTTAGGTAACGCAGTGTACAACCTGGGACGCCACACGCAGAGCTGCCTCTGGCAAGGTGAGTGAGGAACAGATGTAGCAGTTGTTGTGTTGTAGGTCTCACTGTTCCTCTAAGCATCCCCTCTTTGTCTTTTAGAGGTGTTGTAGCTGTTTGAAGAGGGTAGATTGAAGCATCTGCCTCGGGGGCTGGTAAGCGGCAGAGGTAAGGGAGCAGATGAGAGTAACTTACCTAGTTGTGCTGTGTCTTTGGATGCTGCATCGGCCTATGCGTTTCTTTTTCTTTCACAGGTGTCTCGCACAGGCTCAAAGGAGCAAACTGCACTCTGAAGAGCTGTGTAAGAAGAGGGGCTGGTCATGAGCTGGGTTGGAGCAGAACGACCAAGTAGCACAAGGTGACTATGAAAGGTGTCCGTCTTGCTTTGCAGGTGCCGTGGCAGGCTCTCCACAGAAGTGGATAAGGATATGAGATAAGGCCAGAGAGCGACAAGGAGCGGCACGTGCAGGGATGGTTTTGAAGCGCTGCGGTGGCTTACTCTTCTGTTCATCAGGTGCCACAGGCAAGGTGGGTTGTAACATCAGTCGTTATATTTGCATGAAAGCAGTTCACTTGAATGCCACAGTGCATCTGAGTAGGGTGTTCTAGCAGAACAAGCTTGTCTGGCACAGCGGTGCCTGATGGCAGTGTGTTTTCTCAGGTGAAGAGGTGCCTGAAGCCCCATCCTATCTAGCCTGCACACAATTATCTGAGAATGAAAGCTGCTTTCCAGTAATTCAGAAAGCCAAGTTACGTCTCAGCCTTGAGCATCTCGGGCTTTTGGGCCTGTCTGTAACATTTGGCACCAGCACTAATACTTTTTTTGGCATATGTTTAGCGTTTGGGGCCTGTGTCTGGGATTTGGGCCCTGTCTCGAACCACTGGGGCTTTGTCCTTGGTTTTGGAGCCTGCCTCTAGAGTTCAGGGCCTGTGATTAGGCTTTTGGGGTCTGTGTCTGGGGGCCGGTATCTGGGGGCAAGGGGGGAGCTGCTTGTAGACCCTTGGGGCCGGCATTGAGGGGGTTGGGAGCTGACTCTACACCTTTGGGGCCTGCTTCTGGGGGCGGGGGGGGGGTTGAGACCAGCATCTGGGGGAGGGGTGGGAGCTCTTTGTATTCCTTTGGAGCCTGTGTCGGGGGGCGGGGGGGGGGGGGGAAGGGGAGGGTTGGTTGGGAGGTGCTTGTACACTGTTGGAGCCTGGGTTGAGGGAGGAGGTTTGGAGCTGCTTCTACACCTTTGGGCCTGGCATCGGGGGTAGGGGGTTGGGTGCTGGTTGTAGGGGCCTGTGTTTCGGGGGGGGGGCTTGGGACCTGCGTCTGGGGGAGGGGTGGGAGCTGCTTGTACACCTTTGGGGCCTGCATGTGTGGGGGGTCAGGGCCTGTGTCTAGCGGGCTGGGAACTGCTTGTACAATGTAGGAATCTGTTTCTGCAGGGTGGCTGGGAGCTGTTTGTACAACTTTGGGGCCAGCATCTGGGGGTGGCTGGGAGCTGCCTGTACACTGTAGGGGCCTGTGTTTGTGGGGGGCTTGGGGGCCTCCCTCGGGGGGGGGGGGAGGGTTGGGAGCTGCTTGTATAGGGTAGGGGGCCTGCCTGGCAGGGGTTGGGAGCTGCTTGTAGAATTTGGGTCCCTGTGTCTGGGGAGGGGGTTGGGGCCTGTGTCTCAGGGGTGTTGGGAACTGGTTGTACACCTTTGGGTCCTGTCTCTGGGGGGGAGCTACTTGTACACTTTTGGGGTCTTTATTTGAGGGGGGTTGGGAGTTGCTCATGCATTCTAGGTGCCTCCCTTTTGAAAAGGGTTGGGGCCTGCATCTGTGGGTGGTTGGGAGCTGCTTGTACACTATAGGGGCCATGGTCTTGGAGGGGGGTCTGGGCTGTTTATACACCTCTGTGGCCTGTGTTTGGGGGGGGGGGTGGGCCTGTGCCTGGGGGAGTTGGGAGGTGCTTGTTCACTCTAGGAGCCTCCATTTGGGGGTCTTTGGGGCCTCCCTTTGAGGGGGAGGGAGTTGGGAGTTGGTTGTACACCTCCGCATCCCATGTCTTGGGGAGGGGGGGGGGGAGTGGGACCGGTCTCTGAAGGGGCGGGTTGTGAGCTGCTTGTACACCTGTGTCGGGGGGGAGGGTAGGGGGGATGGCGGGGGGCGGGCCCGGGTCTTGGGCCAGTGTCTGGGTGGAGTCCAGTTCTTGGGAGGGGGTGGTGGGGTAGGAGCTGCTTGTGGGCAGTTGGGGTCTGCATCTGGGTGTGGTTGGTGCCTGCTTCTGTTGGCAGTTTGGGGCCTGCTTGTAGACTTGTGCAGCCTGGGTTTGGGGGCTTTTCTGTAACGTTTGGGGCCTGCATTTTTGCTTTGGGATGCATCTTGAGCTTTTGAGGCCTAGCAGTAGCATTTGGGGCCTGCATCTGGGGCTTTTCTGTAGCATTTTGGTTGCGTATTTGTGATTTGGGGCCTGTATCGTGGGTTTTGCCTTTTTTGTAGTTTCCATCTTTGTGTGTGTGTGTTTCGTTGTTGGTTGTCTGGGGTTAGGGGCAGTTTGGGGTTTGGATTAAGGTCAGTGTCATTAGCGTTAGGGGGTTGATAATAAGGGTTAGGGTTGTGGTTAGAGTTGTTAGGTTTAAGGGGAATAAGGATTTCAGGGTAAGGGGATCAAGGTTGTGGGAATAAAAATGTTGTTTTTGCGCAGTTACATCCTGTAGAGGGAAGGAAGGTGGTATTGAGATATGCTTGCAGTGATAAGACAGCTTAACAGTGTGAAATGAGTTCATCTGATTCGTGTCAATATGGAACAATGCTAGGGCCGCATGATATGATGAAAAGTCTGAGAAAACCAGAGTGGTTAATATATATAGTTCTTGAATCTTGCAAAGGAATGGTCCAGCAATTCCGGTCAATAGAGGATAAGAGAACAAAGGGGTTTCAGAATAACTGCTAACTATTACAACTGTTGCATGGGACACTATGCAAGTGTCTGCCATCCAGCCAAGATGGACAAAGGAGATGGACAAGAGAAAAGCCTGGGAGGAAGACTACGAGCCTTCAGTACGAGCGGCCCCCAGAGGGACCACCGGAGACTGATAACGCCTGCACCAGTGGGAGGGTTTGGATTCTGGGAACTAATTAGAATAACCCTGCCTTTTGTAGAAGTAGTAATGAATATGTATTAGCCTAGCAGCATAAAAACCAGCCGCCTGATGTAACTTGTGTGCGTCTTGGTGGAGCAGAGACTCCTGGCGCACCCAGCGCTGCTTGCTTACCTCTATTCATTTAATAAATTGTAAATTTCAATTGCAATCCTATTTGGGACCCAGTCATTTATTACAAGTGGGCGCTCGTCCGGGAGGGCTTTGGTTCCTGATTTCTGGTTTGATCTAGGAGAGGCACCCCCACCATTTGGTGGCTGCTGTTTGAGTCAGGTCGGAACTAATGGCATCTTGAACCTGAATAAAGGTAAGCAACGTTTCTGATTCTTTTTTTCAGCTCCCTTGCCAGCTGCAGCACTATATTTTGCCCATAATTGTGTGTGTGAAGATCCGAACGAAGATGACGGAGTCGTAAGCATTTAAAGCGTATACCGTTCGGTTGGGTGGGGTTCGGTTGCCTGTGTGTGTAAGAGTGTGACTGAGATGGAACTTAGTTCTGAAGCGATTGTGGAGGTCTTCTAACCGCAGTTCCAATCTCCCGCGAGGGACTTGGCCGGTGAAGGACCGAAGGGATTCCTATAGGATTTGTGGGTGTGTGATAGGTCCTCGACCCCCTGCAAGACACTCTTACTAAGGTAACCAAGGGCTGTGGGAATTGCCAGAGTAAAATTCCTAGATGGGTCAGACAAAATCGAAGACCAGAGACCAGAAGAAAGGGAGCAAATTACCAGTCATACCACCAGAAAGTCCATTAGGAATAACGATTCGAAATTGGAATGATAGGGACCCCAGAAAAGGAAAAAGTAAATTAAAAATGGTCCAGTATTGTGTGACAGAATGGCCAAAGGAGCCTTTAAGACTACATGTCTTTTGGCCTGTTTTTGGATC
>NW_028181200.1:0-7500 GCF_964211825.1 Aythya ferina | reverse complement strand
AACCCAAAAGGAGACACCAAAACACGTCAAAAACACCCCAAAAAAGAAAGGGATCACCCATAAACTGGAAGAAAATCCCCAAAAAGCACAGATCCAATCCCAAAACCAGCCTAAACCTACCTGATGTTCTCCAAAACCCACAAATTTACCCTTTTCCACCATGATGACCATGGAAAACCCAACGAAACCCAATGGAGACAAAAAACATGTCAAAAAAAAAAAACAAACAAAAAAGAACAGGATCTCCCCAAAAAACAGAAGAAAAACCCAAATGCCATAGATCCACCCCAAAAGTCCCCCTAAGCCTACCTGATGTTCTCCAAAACCCACAATTTACCCTTTTTCACAATGATGACCAACGAGAACCCAACAAAACCCAACAGACAACCCCAAAACACGTCAAAAACACCCCAAAAAAGAACAGGATCACCCCAAAAAACAGAAGAAAACCCCAAATACCATGAATCCACCCCAAAAGTCCCCCTAAACCTACCTGAAGTTCTCCAAAACCCACAATTTACCCTTTTCCACCAAGATGCCAACAGAAAACCCAACAAAACCCAACAGAGACATCAAAACATGTCAAAAACACCCCAAAAAAGAACGGGAGAACCCCCAAAACTGGAAGAAACCCCAAAAGCAGGAGAACCCCAAACTGAAGAAATCCCCAAAAAGCATGGATCCAATCCCAAAACCACCCTAAACCTACCTGATCTTCTCCAAATCCCAAAGTCCACTCCCAACCACCATAAAACCCATTAGGAACTCAACAAAACGCAACAGAAACCCCAAAACACCTCAAAAACACCCCAAAAGCAAACCGGATCAGAAGAAAATACGTGATTTAACCCCAAGAAAACCCTTAAACCTACCTGATCTTCTCCAAATCCCAAAATCCACTCCCACCCACCATAAAACCCATTAGGAACTCAACAAAACGCAACGGAAACCCCAAAACACGTCAAAAACACCCCAAAAAAGAACTGGATCAGAAGAAAAAAAAAAACAAAACTATGCATTTCCCTCCCAAATCACCCTAAACTCACCTGATCTTCTTCAAAACCCACAATCCACTCCCATTTAGCTTAACGACCAACGAGAACCCAACAAAACCCAACGGAGACCCAAAAAACGTCAAAAACACCCCAAAAAAGAACTGGTTCAACCCCAACAACGAAAGAAAACCCCAAAAGCCATAGATCCACACCAAAAATCCCCCTAAACCAACCTGAAGTTCTCCAAAACCCACAATTTACACTTTTCCACATTGATGACCATGGAAAACCCAACGAAACCCAACGGAGACCCCAAAACACGTCAAAAACACCCCCAAAACGAATTGGATCACACCCCCCAAAAAAAAAAAAAACAGAAGAAAACCCCATATATCAGGAATCCACCCCAAAAGTCCCCCTAAACCTACCTGATGTTCTCCAAAACCCACAATTTACAATTTTTCACCATGATGACAACGGAAAACACAACGAAACCCAACGAAGAACCCAAAACACGTCAGAAACACCCCAAAAATGAATTCGATCACCCCAAAACTGGAACAAAATCCCCCAAAACCACAGATCCACCCCAAAAACACCCTAAATCTACCTGATGTTCTCCAAAACCCACAATTTACACTTTTCCACCATGATGACCACGGAAAACCCAACGAAACCCAACGGAGACCACAAAACACGTCAAAAACACCCCAAACAAGAACAGGATCACCCCCAAAACCAAAGAAAACCCCAAAAAGCACGGATCCAATCCCAAAACCACTCTAAACGTACCTGATGTTCTCCAAATCCAAATGTCCACTCCCAACCACCATAAAACCCATTAGGAACTCAACGAAACCCAACGGAGACCCCAAAACAAGTCAAAAACACCCCAAACAAGAACGGAATCACCCCCAAAACTGGAAGAAAATCCCCAAAAAACATAGATCCACCCCAAAACGACACTAAACCTACCTGATGTTCTCCAAAACACGCAATTTAAACTTTTCCAACATGATGAAAAACAAGAACCCAACAAAACCCAACGGAGACCCCAAAACATGTCAAAAACACCCCAAAAAAGAAAGGGATCACCCATAAACTGGAAGAAAATCCCCAAAAAGCACAGATCCAATCCCAAAACCAGCCTAAACCTACCTGATGTTCTCCAAAACCCACAAATTTACCCTTTTCCACCATGATGACCATGGAAAACCCAACGAAAACCAATGGAGACAAAAAACATGTCAAAAAAAAAAAAAAAAAAAAAAAAAAAAAGAACAGGATCTCCCCAAAAAACAGAAGAAAAACCCAAATGCCATAGATCCACCCCAAAAGTCCCCCTAAGCCTACCTGATATTCTCCAAAACCCACAATTTACCCTTTTTCACAATGATGACCAACGAGAACCCAACAAAACCCAACGGACAACCCCAAAACACGTCAAAAACACCCCAAAAAAGAACAGGATCACCCCAAAAAAACAGAAGAAAACCCCAAATACCATGAATCCACCCCAAAAGTCCCCCTAAACCTACCTGAAGTTCTCCAAAACCCACAATTTACCCTTTTCCACCAAGATGCCAACAGAAAACCCAACAAAACCCAACAGAGACATCAAAACATGTCAAAAACACCCCAAACAAGAACAGGATCACCCCCAAAAACCAAAGAAAACCCCAAAAAGCACGGATCCAATCCCAAAACCACTCTAAACGTACCTGATGTTCTCCAAATCCAAATGTCCACTCCCAACCACCATAAAACCCATTAGGAACTCAACGAAACCCAACGGAAACCCCAAAACACCTCAAAAACACCCCAAAAAATAACTGAATCAGAAGAAAAAACACCAAAAACTATGAATTTCCCCGCAAAACCACCCTAAACTCACCTGATCTTCTTCAAAACCCACAATCCACTCCCATTTCCCTTAAGGACCAACGAGAATCCAACTAAAACCCAACGGAGACCCCAAAACAAGTCAAAAACACCCCAAACAAGAACGGAATCACCCCCAAAACTGGAAGAAAATCCCCCAAAAGCATGGATCCAATCCCAAAACCACCCTAAACCTACCTGATCTTCTCCAAATCCCAAAGTCCACTCCCAACCACCATAAAACCCATTAGGAACTCAACAAAACGCAACAGAAACCCCAAAACACCTCAAAAACACCCCAAAAGCAAACCGGATCAGAAGAAAATACGTGATTTAACCCCAAGAAAACCCTTAAACCTACCTGATCTTCTCCAAATCCCAAAATCCACTCCCACCCACCATAAAACCCATTAGGAACTCAACAAAACGCAACGGAAACCCAAAAAAACGTCAAAAACACCCCAAAAAAGAACTGGATCAGAAGAAAAAAAAAAACAAAACTATGCATTTCCCTCCCAAATCACCCTAAACTCACCTGATCTTCTTCAAAACCCACAATCCACTCCCATTTAGCTTAACGACCACGAGAACCCAACAAAACCCAACGGAGACCCCAAAACAAGTCAAAAACACCCCAAAAAAGAACTGGTTCAACCCCAACAACGAAAGAAAACCCCAAAAGCCATAGATCCACACCAAAAATCCCCCTAAACCAACCTGAAGTTCTCCAAAACCCACAATTTATACTTTTCCACATTGATGACCATGGAAAACCCAACGAAACCCAACGGAGACCCCAAAACACGTCAAAAACACCCCCAAAACGAATTGGATCACCCCCCCCCCCCAAAAAAAAAAAAACAGAAGAAAACCCCATATATCAGGAATCCACCCCAAAAGTCCCCCTAAACCTACCTGATGTTCTCCAAAACCCACAATTTACACTTTTCCACCATGATGACAACGGAAAACCCAACGAAACCCAACGAAGAACCCAAAACACGTCAGAAACACCCCAAAAATGAATTCGATCACCCCAAACTGGAACAAAATCCCCCAAAACCACAGATCCACCCCAAAAACACCCTAAATCTACCTGATGTTCTCCAAAACCCACAATTTTCACTTTTCCACCATGATGACCACGGAAAACCCAACGAAACCCAACGGAGACCACAAAACACGTCAAAAACACCCCAAACAAGAACAGGATCACCCCCAAAACCAAAGAAAACCCCCAAAAGCACGGATCCAATCCCAAAACCACTCTAAACGTACCTGATGTTCTCCAAATCCAAATGTCCACTCCCAACCACCATAAAACCCATTAGGAACTCAACGAACCCCAACGGAAACCCCAAAACACCTCAAAAACACCCCAAAAAATAACTGAATCAGAAGAAAAAACACCAAAAACTATGAATTTCCCCACAAAACCACCCTAAACTCACCCGATCTTCTTCAAAACCCACAATCCACTCCCATTTCCCTTAAGGACCAACGAGAATCCAACTAAAACCCAACGGAGACCCCAAAACAAGTCAAAAACACCCCAAACAAGAACGGAATCACCCCCAAAACTGGAAGAAAATCCCCAAAAAACATAGATCCACCCCAAAACGACACTAAACCTACCTGATGTTCTCCAAAACACGCAAGTTAAACTTTTCCAACATGATGAAAAACAAGAACCCAACAAAACCCAACGGAGACCCCAAAACATGTCAAAAACACCCCAAAAAAGAACGGGATCACACCCAAAACTGGAAGAAAATTCCCCCCCAAAAAATTTACAATTTTCACCAGGATGACCAACATGAACCAAACGAAAACCCAAAAGGAGACACCAAAACACGTCAAAAACACCCCAAAAAAGAAAGGGATCACCCATAAACTAGAAGAAAATCCCCAAAAAGCACAGATCCAATCCCAAAACCAGCCTAAACCTACCTGATGTTCTCCAAAACCCACAAATTTACCCTTTTCCACCATGATGACCACGGAAAACCCAACGAAACCCAATGGAGACAAAAAACATGTCAAAAAAAAAAAAAAAAAAAAAAAAAAAGAACAGGATCTCCCCAAAAAACAGAAGAAAAACCCAAATGCCATAGATCCACCCCAAAAGTCCCCCTAAGCCTACCTGATGTTCTCCAAAACCCACAATTTACCCTTTTTCACAATGATGACCAACGAGAACCCAACAAAACCCAACGGACAACCCCAAAACACGTCAAAAACACCCCAAAAAAGAACAGGATCACCCCAAAAAAACAGAAGAAAACACCAAATACCATGAATCCACCCCAAAAGTCCCCCTAAACCTACCTGAAGTTCTCCAAAACCCACAATTTACCCTTTTCCACCAAGATGCCAACAGAAAACCCAACAAAACCCAACAGAGACATCAAAACATGTCAAAAACACCCCAAACAAGAACAGGATCACCCCCAAAACCAAAGAAAACCCCAAAAAGCACGGATCCAATCCCAAAACCACTCTAAACGTACCTGATGTTCTCCAAATCCAAATGTCCACTCCCAACCACCATAAAACCCATTAGGAACTCAACGAAACCCAACGGAAACCCCAAAACACCTCAAAAACACCCCAAAAAATAACTGAATCAGAAGAAAAAACACCAAAAACTATGAATTTCCCCGCAAAACCACCCTAAACTCACCTGATCTTCTTCAAAACCCACAATCCACTCCCATTTCCCTTAAGGACCAACGAGAATCCAACTAAAACCCAACGGAGACCCCAAAACAAGTCAAAAACACCCCAAACAAGAACGGAATCACCCCCAAAACTGGAAGAAAATCCCCAAAAAACATAGATCCACCCCAAAACGACACTAAACCTACCTGATCTTCTCCAAATCCCAAAGTCCACTCCCAACCACCATAAAACCCATTAGGAACTCAACAAAACGCAACGGAAACCCAAAAACACGTCAAAAACACCCCAAAAAAGAACTGGATCAGAAGAAAAAAAAAACAAAACTATGCATTTCCCTCCCAAATCACCCTAAACTCACCTGATCTTCTTCAAAACCCACAATCCACTCCCATTTAGCTTAACGACCAACGAGAACCCAACAAAACCCAACGGAGACCCCAAAACAAGTCAAAAACACCCCAAAAAAGAACTGGTTCAACCCCAACAACGAAAGAAAACCCCAAAAGCCATAGATCCACACCAAAAATCCCCCTAAACCAACCTGAAGTTCTCCAAAACCCACAATTTACACTTTTCCACATTGATGACCATGGAAAACCCAACGAAACCCAACGCAGACCCCAAAACACGTCAAAAACACCCCCAAAATGAATTGGATCACCCCCCCCCAAAAAAAAAAAAAACAGAAGAAAACCCCATATATCAGGAATCCACCCCAAAAGTCCCCCTAAACCTACCTGATGTTCTCCAAAACCCACAATTTACACTTTTCCACCATGATGACAACGGAAAACACAACGAAACCCAACGAAGAACCCAAAACACGTCAGAAACACCCCAAAAATGAATTCGATCACCCCAAAACTGGAACAAAATCCCCCAAAACCATAGATCCACCCCAAAAACACCCTAAATCTACCTGATGTTCTCCAAAACCCACAATTTACCCTTTTTCACAATGATGACCAACGAGAACCCAACAAAACCCAACGGACAACCCCAAAACACGTCAAAAAAACCCCAAAAAAGAACAGGATCACCCCAAAAAACAGAAGAAAAACCCAAATGCCATAGATCCACCCCAAAAGTCCCCCTAAGCCTACCTGATGTTCTCCAAAACCCACAATTTACACTTTTTCACCAGGATGACCAACATGAACCAAACGAAAACCCAAAACGAGACACCAAAACACGTCAAAAACAACCCAAAAATAAAGGGATCACCCATAAACTGGAAGAAAATCCCCAAAAAGCACGGATCCAATCCCAAAACCACCCTAAACCTACCTGATGTTCTCCAAAACCCACAATTTACCATTTTCCACCACGATGACCAACGAGTAAACAACAAAACCCAACGGAGACCTCCAAACACCTCAAAAATTTCCCAAAAAAGAGCAGGACCACCCCAAGAAACAGAAGAAAACACCAAAAAACATGACTCTGCCCCAAAAGTCCCCCTAAACCTACCTGATGTTCTCCAAAACCCACAATTTACAATTTTTCACTATGATGACCAACAAGTACCCAACTAAAACCCAACGGAGACCCCAAAACACGTCATAAACACCCCAAAAAAGAACAGGATCACCCAAAAAAAAACAGAAGAAAAGACCAAATACCATGAATCCAACCCAAAATTCCTCTAAACCTACCTGAAGTTCTCCAAAACCCACAATTTACAATTTTCCACCACCATGACCACGGAAAACCCAAGGAATACCAACGGAGACCCCAAAACACGTCAAAAACACCCCAAAAAAGAACGGGATCACCCCCAAAAATGAAAGAAAATCCCCCAAAACCATAGATCCAATCCCAAAACCAACCTAAACCTACCTGATGTTCTCCAAAACCAACAATTTACCCTTTTCCACCATGATGACCACGGAAAACGCAACGAAACCCAATGGAGACCCCAAAACACGTCAAAAACACCCCC